>NW_025335941.1:15254078-15257633 GCF_004798865.1 Varanus komodoensis | reverse complement strand
TTCTCCCTGCACAGGTCGTCGTACAGGGCGACCAAGGCAGATTCAGTGCTGTACCCGGGTCTGAAGCCGGACTGAAAAGGATCCAGATAATCAGTTTCCTCCAAGAGTGCTTGGAGTTGTCCCGCCACCACTCGCTCCAGCACCTTGCCCAGAAACGGGATGTTTGCCACAGGTCTATAGTTAGTGGCCATCTCTGGATCCAGTGACGCTTTCTTCAGGACCGGTCGTCTTACCGCCTCCTTTAAAGGGGCAGGCACTCGACCCTCCCTCAGAGAAGCGTTAACCACTTCCAAAATCCAGGTCCCAATCCCGTGCTTGGAGTTATTTATTAACCAAGACGGGCAAGGATCCAATAGGCAAGTGGTGGGACGTACTCTTCCAAGCACCTTGTCCACATCATTCTGTATCTGGCCTTCTAAACAGTATCTGGCCTTCTAAACAGCAGTCAGGGTTGATCTCCTCTAGGACTGACCGGTTTAATTGCCTTACAGTCCAAGGGACTTGTTGGAGTCTCCTCCAGCACCACAATTCAAAGACCTCAATTCTTCAGCACTCAGCCTTCCCTTTGGTCCAGCGCTCACAGCCATACATTGCAACTGGGAAAACCATAGCCTTGACTATATGCACTTTTGTTGGCAGGGTGATGTCTCTGCTTTTTAGTATGCTGTCTAGATTTGCCATAGCTTTCCTCCCCAGGAGCAAGCGTCTTTTAATTTCTTGGCTGCAGTCCCCGTCTGTGGTGATCTTGGAGCCCAGGAAAATAAAATCTGTCACTACCTCCATTTCTTCCTCTTCTATTTGCCAGAAAGTGAGAGGACTGGATGCCATGATCTTCGTTTTCTTAATGCTGAGTTTCAAGCCAACTTTTGTGCTCTCCTCCTTCACCTGCATCAAGAGGCTCTTTAGTTCCTCTTCACTTTCTGCCATTAGAGTGGTATCATCTGCATATCTGAGGTTGTTGATATTTCTTCCAGCAATCTTAATTCCAACTGGTGATTCATCTAGGCCCGCCTTTCTCATGATGTGCTCTGCATATTAGTTAAATAGGCAGGGTGATAGTATACAGCCTTGCCAAACTCCTTTCTCAATTTTGAACCAATCATTGATTCTGTGTCCAGTTCTCACTGTTGCTTCTTGACCCGCATATAGGTTTCTCAAGACACAAATAAGATGGTCAGGTACTCCCATCTCTTTAAGAACTTTCCACAATTTGTTGTGATCCACACAGTCAAAGGCTTTAGCATAGTCCGTGAAGCAGAAGTTCTCAGTCCACATACTGCTGGAGCCTAGCTTGTAGGGTCTCGAGCATAACTTTGCTAGCATGTGAAATGAGTGCAATGGTGCGGTAGTTTGAACATTCTTTGGCATTGCCCTTCTTTGGGATCGGAATGTAAACTGACCTTTTCCAATCCTGTGGCCACTGTTGAGTTTTCCAAGTTTGCTGGCATATTGGGTGTAGCACTTTTACTGCATCATCTTTTAAGATTTTGAATAGCTCAGCTGGAATACTGTCACCTCCACTAGCTTTGTTGTTGCTCAGACTTCCTAAGGCCCATTTGACTTCACATTCCAGGATGTCTGGCTTGAGGTCAGTGACCACCCCATCATGGTTATTAGGGATGTTAAGCTCTTTCTTGTATAGTTCCTCTGTGTAATCTTGCCGCCTCTTCTTAATCTCTTTTGCCTCTATTAGGTCCCTGCCATTTTGGTCCTTTATCATGCCCATCTTTGCATGAAATGTTCCCTTCATATCTTCAATTTTCTTGAAGAGATCTCTGGTCCTCCCTATTCTATTGTTTTCTTCTATTTCTTTGCACTGTTCATTCAAGAAGGCATTCTTATCTCTTCTAGCTATTCTCCAGAATTCTGCATTCAATTTGGTGTATCTTTCTCTTTCTCCCTTGCCTTTCGCTTCCCTTCTTAAGGAATTAGTTAGAATAGGGCAATGTCATCTGCAGATATGTTGAGAAAATGCTGAGCAGATTACCTCCATGGTCTTTCTAGAGGGATTGGTCCTCAGAGGCTTTGTCAGGGCCTCTATGGTTAAGGCAATAAATATTGGCAAGGGGGTAGCCCTGCTTAGTCCCTCAGTGAAGTAGCAGGGAAGTATATCTACTGCACCTACTTTGATAGTCCACCACATGACTGATATAATGCCCAATAACATTCATAAGCCCATCCCCCAGTTATATTTGCTGAGCACCATTTATTGAGGAAGGCCATTCTATGTCACTAAAAGTTTTGCAGTCCAAGCTGCCTCTTAGTAGTGATTCTAGTTCCCATCATGATACAAAAAGCTTCATGTCCTGTGTTAGAAGCCCTGAATGACTGGTCCAGCTTAGAGTACTTCCCAGGTTTCAAAGTCCCAATAATACAGGAATCTCTGTGTTTCATGACTACCTCAGCTTCCTCTTGCATGTACTGCTTCATTAGTTCTCTTAAAAGCCTTCACACCTTAGCTGTGAGGTAAGCCTTTATTTCACAGCCCCTGGTGGTTACAAAATCTGATGTGTTACCAAACTCCTGTTTCTTAAGAATATTACAAATTTGCCATTGCTGCTGTCTTGTTTTCTTCCAGTAACAATTACTTGTTATTGTATTTCAATATTTGTATTTTTCCTTGGGGGCAGTAGAATCTCAGCATCTGATTATCCTGTCTTCTATCTAGAACGGTGCAGTCCTAATACTGGCAAAAATATTAGGATTAATAAATCAAATACCGATATTGCAGAACCCTCTCATATCAAGATCAATAAGAATTTACCCTTGAAAATTCATCCCATACATCCTTATTTCAGGAAGGTTTCTTTGGCTGACCAGCTGTTTTATTGATACTCTGTTTTTAACATTGTATATTATCTTCTTAATATTTTTTGTCTTTTTAGTATGCACAAGTCCAGATTCTGTGTAATTCTTGTTGCAAATTTGTAAGTTTGTCTAACAGAGTGTAGCTCCCCCATTTCAGATCTGTATGGGGTTTAGTAATTCCATGGACATGTCCCTATACTGATAGAAATTTTGTGATATTGTAGATTTTATATATATATATATATATATATATATATATATATATATATATATATATATATCTGTCTGTCACTTATCACAAATGGATACATTATTGCCTGCATTATTTATTGAGCTTAATATTCCAGATATTAATAAGATTCCCAAGAAAATTACCCACAAATAGTAACAGTTTAGTCAAGGTCTGGACATATTTTATTTATTTATTAAAACATTTTTATGCCGCCCCATTCGCCGAAGCCCCGGGGCGGCTTACAACAATAAATTAATATAAACATTAAAAATCCAAAAAATACAATATAAAATGAGCCACCCTGGCCAGATAAAATCAGTTAATACTAACAGTTAAAATACCGCTTAAATAAAAAGGTTTTCGCCTGGCGCCGAAAAGCAAATAATGACGGCGCCAGGCAGACCTCTCTGGGGAGCGTGTTCCATAAGTTGGGCGCCACCGCAGAGAAAGCCCTCCTCCGAGTAGCCACCCTCCTAATTTCCTTCCCGGAGGGTTCCCGGAGAAGGGCCTCTCCC
>NW_025335941.1:15165103-15253978 GCF_004798865.1 Varanus komodoensis | reverse complement strand
GGCGCCACCGCAGAGAAAGCCCTCCTCCGAGTAGCCACCCTCCTAATTTCCTTCCCGGAGGGTTCCCAGAGAAGGGCCTCTCCCGCTGATCTCAAGGGGCGGCTGGGCATATATGGACGTAAGCGCTCCTTCAGGAGCGTAAGCGTCCTCCTTCAGGACGTAAGCGCTCCATATAACATTGCAACAATTTCAATAATGCTGCTAGGAATATCTTGCAAATAAGAAACCTTGTTTTCAGTTACATCTTTTTGAAAATTGATTGACAGCTTTTCTCTGATTATGTTCTGCTGAATATATTAGTTCTGTTCCATTGAATATATTAAAAATCTGCTAAGAATTTTGTTCTTTTGATTATTCTCTCTGAAGATCATTTCATGTGTACAAAGTTCAGTAAATGTTAATATATCTGTAAATAATAATAATAGTAATAATAATAATGTGTTAAGGAATGAAGCTGCAAAAAAGAAGCAGCAGCACTACTTTTGAAATATAAAGAATGGGTCCTTATCTGTATTTAAGTATCTCACCTCCTGGATTCTTCACTGTCCTTTCTTTGACAGATGACAGAAAGTGACTGTCTAATTTTTCTCACCCTAAGAACTGGCTTTTACAGTTTTTTTTTCCTATTATGAAATTTAATTAAGCATTCAAAGATGTATAATATCACTAATTATGATCCAGCTACTACCTGAGTTACCAATTCTAAAGCCTCTTGCCTCAGGGTTTCTACAAGTTATTTATTTCTTCTGAAAACATTACATAAACAAACTGATCATTAATACTTAATTATCCTTTGATGTGTTAAAAACAATTTCTGGTATTTATCTTGATTAGAAAGATTGTTGATGTAATCACTTTTGGTAAGTTAACTGAGGAATGGGATTGCTGCATCCATATATAAGCAGGCCATATCATGAAGGCACAGTTGTAAATGTATTTAATCCCTAATATAATTGGCTAGAATATTCTCAAGAAGTTGACAGCTACAGTATATATGTAAGATTTAATCTAACACATAAGACAGATGCAGTTCTCAATGAGTCATATCCAGTTACACCTTCCTGCCTACCCAGCTACTTCTAGCAGAAGAAAAGGGAGGCAGTATTGGGCTCCTGCCCTCCCCCAAATTCTGGATGGTTGGAAGTCCTCTAGAGCACTTCATGGGTTATGTGCAACAGTGCAAGGGAAAAGGGAGGATGGAAAAGTCCTTTTCTGTTAGTAGATTTTGCCTGGCATATTTGAAAGTATTCATTCTCAATTAACTTGGCATAAATAAGTAATACAATTTTTATATCACAAGCCAAAGAAATTCATTTAAATTAATGTTAACCCAGTTTTGGACATTTTTGTCCTAGCATCACATGTTTAAAATATTGCTTCTTTTTAAAAAGACAGTAGCCAAAAAATATTAACAAGCATCAATGCTGAGCATGGGGCCTGGTACATCTTTTTGGGACAACATAAAACTTTATGAAATTATGGACATAATTTACAAAATTTGAAATTGCACATGTTGGCAATGTGCTCAACATCCAGGTGCTTTTAAAAACTATCTGGTGGTGGAATTATTTTCTAGTTTGAAATTTCATAAATATATTAGGAAAAGAATATCCTAGGATACATGATGCAGTCAAAAGTTTTGCTTGAAAAAGTCAAAGACATTGTTTAGGACTAGAATAATGACTAGACATGAATGCCAAATCTACTGATTTTTTTTGGGGGGGGGGAATCATTTGAGCTTGAACCAAACAGCCAAGGATATCTCACCTTAAGCCAAGATATGAATAAGTCTTGTGGCAATACATGTCCTCTTTACTGCTCATTTTTGGCAAGTTGACCTTCCTAATTCACCCAAACTGGCCATTCATAGTGTTGGAACAAGCAGGCTATGAACCCACCCTCAAAACCATATCATAATATTTTGGCTTGTTCTGGAGCTGTTAATCATAATTTCCTAGTTTGGACAAAATGAGAAACATTAATTAATAGAAAGTTTTCTGGTTTGTTTGCTTACATCCACAAAGAACAGAGCAAGAGGGATGTGCATGTTCAGCCAAAAGGCTGTTTAATATTTCATCTTGTTTAGTTGAAATGAGACTATAGAATAAATTAGCCTATGTATTGAATATAATAATAAGCTTATAATAATTTGACAGAATTGAAAAGTTTGAAATGTTTTGTGGATTTTTAAAAGTTTTGTGTGTTAATAAAAGTATTAGCATTTGAAAAGTTGGGGCTTTAAACAAAATGAGATACCCATAAACTATAAAGTTTACAGTTTACTGAAAATCATAGTTCTAAATCCAAAAATTTAGAACTAATGAGAATTCAGCTTTCTTTATAATTTGATATTGATGAATGGTAGGAAATTTGCTTCTACAACATTGTATTTCTGGTGGTGGCCTATGACTGCTTATTAATAAATGAATGTTATAATGCAACTTCTGTTATTTGTGATAAAGAATGTGTCCAAATATGGCAAATGTGGAAAATGGTCCGTAATGTTGAAAACATTCTCCACACTGTATGATTTCAGTGCGGCAAAGCCGTTGAAAAGAGATGTGTCCAAAATAGCAACATGAGTAATCGTGTCCCTGTTTTTGCATGACATCTTCAGTTTGTCTTGTATTTGATTGTCATGGCTGCTGTAGGTTGTTAAACTTTGTTCTTGTAACTGGCCATTGATCTCACTTCTTATTTGCAATCTACGCACTCCCCAAATAGTCAGATACTTTGTTGACAGAGGAATGGTGCCACAGAGTGAGAGCTTCAGGTCATACACAACTGTAAAGTTTAAAAACATTCCCAACATGAATGTTTCTGTAAACCAAACTGTCAGATTATTGTAGTAGGTTTTGTCTATTGTATAAGGCAAAACAGTTTTACAATTACAGATCAGATTTGCCAGACTATAATCACAGTCATTCTCAGTAATCTCATCAGGACACATGCAATTACGAATTGTATTTTCCTTTGTGAAAATCAGTGTGTTATTCTTTTGACCTTGTGAAAAACTACCTGCACAGAAACTTAAGAAGCCAATCAAAAAGAGATGCTGTCTGTGAATGAATATGGCCATCATAATTACAGGGTAATTATCTCCAGGAACTTCACTTCTTTAAATTAGTGAATCTTATTAATGACTGCCACTTATTGAAATTAAACTTACCATAGAGAACAGTTAATTTTCAGAACGAATTCACAATTTTTCCATCTTGTCTATTCATAGCTAGCTTACATCTGCTTCAGCAAAGCCACATTAAGATGTTGTGGATTGCAGATAATAGGAATTCAAGATATACTGTTATGGTATGATGATTTTATCTACTGTTTTCACAGTACAGAGATTCATTTGCAGGGGGAAATTCCTACTTTTCTATCAGGATATTGGCTGGTCTTGGTAAGTAGCCATCTCTCAGTTTCCCATTCCCATCTGTAAAATTGAGAAAAATAGTGACTCTAGTTTACAGGGTCATCTCAAGGACAGCTGAGAGGGATCATGACATACTTTGCTCATTGCAATTCTGATTGATAATAAGCAGTAATCTGATGCTGAACTTCATTTGTATCAGTTAGGCATCAGTTCTAATTCTTTTGCAATAACGAAATGAGATATGTTAGCAAAATCACTTTTGCAATAATCTTCATGGAATGTTTTCAAATATTGCTTGGTTTTTTAATGGTACTTCTTTGCAGGCAGTTCCTTTTTCTGTGCTTATGCATCAGGACAATATGAAGCCACTTCTGGAAACCTGCAACAAGTAAGTTAGTGTTATTTGTTGGGCCACACACAATAACAAAACTAAGATACAAAGCCAACAAAGATTCGGTAGAATCCAAGAATGCAGGGACCTGTACTGTACAATATTCAGAGACAGATCTATGAAGGATGATAATCAAGGCACCCAAAGAAGAATGGGTATCTTGTCCACACTGTGTAACAGCTAGATCAGAGGTCAGCAGACTTTCAGCTTCTCGGATCTACTTTGTTTTTACTAGATTGTCAGGATTCTCCCATGAAAGTGAGGTGCAAATGTCATGCATTTAGAATTAAAGAACAGAATGCATCTGAATATCTTCCAAGTCTTTGTTCTCAGTGTTGGAACTGAACTGAACTCATAGTCCTTTCCTAGTGACCCCAGGCATCCTTAATTTTAGTTGCCTATTTTAAGTGGAAAAAGTCATTTTATTGTTGCTGTTGCAGAGCATTTGGGAATAGGAAATCTTTGCCGGTCTACTGTAAATAACCTGGAGGTATACCCATAGACCCGGCTCTATCTTGTCAACCCTGGGTGGAAGGTAGACAGTGGGTAGAAGTATCTCAGTGGAGATACTTCTTCAGTTAGGGATCCCTGTAGAAGCGTGCTAAGCTTAACAATCTGATTCCAGTTACTTCATTTTTACTAGGGCAGGGGAGCAAGGAGAATTAAGAGGTGGAATGCTCATGCACATACTTTCTATTTAATAGTGATAAAGATGTTTGCTTCTTTTAAAACCCATTTTAACTCATTTCCTCCATGCCTATCACTTCTACAACATACCAGAAATGCCAATAGAAAATGCAGTTAAAGCTAAACTTGCAAGGCGAAATTAACTTGGCTCCAACTCTTTTGAGGTCAGTGGAATTTCTTCTGTAATAAATCCAGTCACAAATATCTGAGAGTCTAATCATGCATGAGCAATCAGTTCCAATTACTGCCTTGCACCATTTTCCTCTGAGTGCTTTTTCATCTTAAGCTTGGTTTCTAGGCTCTAAGTCAGCTAAAGCAAAACATCTCCAGTATCACAATGGAGATACATCTAGAGTAATGTTAGCCTCACACATTGTTGAGTTCTGAACTGACTTTTCCATTTGCCAGTTAACACACGGCAATACAATAGGCACAAAAAAGGATTAAGATGTCAGTGTAAACTGCTCAAGTGTCATTTCCAAGAAAAGGAGCATTGACCATCTCTGGTGGGGAGTCTTAGCAGGAAGGATTTTTCTGTAACAACATTTATGAAGTGGGTAATAGCATTTTACTTAATTTTACTGCACTAATGTTATTCTAGCTGTCCACTGGCGAAAAATCTCTTATGGCCTGAGCATCAGTGCAAGGAATATTGGTGCCTGCTGGAAGCAGGTAATTCAGACAACGTTCCCTTTACACAGTACCACATCTACAGTAAAATGAAATCCTTGAGCATCTGTGGCCCTTTAATGATGGCCGCTCTTGTTCCTTGCAGCTATTTTAGTGGGGTTCTGTTTTTCTAACAAGGAAAGTCTGGTGTATCCATGAATGGTAGCATGACACCCTCATGAATATGAGCCATCACGTTATACCGAAGGACAATGTAGTGCTTATGCAATGTGCTGAAACTCCCCCAATCACAAGCAAGTTGAGTTGCTCAGAGTTACCAATCCTTAAAATTTACTCACCTGGGTTTCGCTTCATTCACACCATATCTCCACCACATTTGGCTTGATTTGTAGTTCTTCAGTTGAGTAATTCTGTTCAAGCAGTTCTTTATACCTTGTGATGGTCCACAAAGAGTAACTTTTGGAAAGGCTTGTTCACTGTTTCCACTTGTCACTGCAACACAAACTAGTATCAGTGAGTCCTGCTTCTCTCTGTTTCACCAGGTATCATACCATGAAATGCTTCTTCTGAGCTACAATACCTTTCTCAGATAAAATTTACAATCCACACTGCACTGATACTTGATCCACTGATTAGCTATATGGATGTGTGTGCGCATGAGTGTTACAAGGCTCCTACTTAAACTACTGTACACTTGCATTATTGGCATTTTTGTAAACAGTTTCCCTATATGGGTTGGCAACCTGTCAAATATGAAGCAAACAACAATGACAAAATCTCCTAAAATCATTATTAGAATGGAGAGGGGAGAGAGAGAGGTAGTGAGAGAATGAGAGAGAGCGCTTCAGGTTAGGCGATTATTGCTACCTAAGTTTCAATAGCAATTAAGAGTTTTCTGTAATGCACAGTGCTAGCCTACACATATCTACCCAGAAGGAGGTGCTACTGTATCCAATGGCACTTCCTTCCAGGTAAGTGGGCCTAGGTGCAGACTTAGGTGACTTGGGGGAAGTGCAGTGATTACATCTTTCATCCAGGATTGCCAGAAGGACAAGCTCAGCTAGCAATATGATTGCGTGATTCTTTTTTGGGTGAATATCAGCAAGCGTTCTCACATCAGTGCTCATCAAATCCTTATTCCAGAATGTTCTTTTGAGGCTTTTTATTGACCGATAACTTCCGATTCAATTGTAACACTGTGTGTTACTTCTCTCTTCAGGTGCTTTGGTCCTCTTTGGAAGCTGAGGCATACAGATTGTCAATAGTTTGCCTGAGCATGGATCAGTCCTCCCTGGAGCAGGAGGCAAGTGTCCCTGCGCAGCTCCCTCATCTGCTCTACTGTGCTCCAGGGAATGAACCCTGTTTGCACAAAAGAGATTGACAACTGCAATGAGCCAAATTCAGCTCCAAATCACAACTACCTAAGAGAGCCTCTTTCCTCCCTGTGATGTCTTCTGGGATACCACCTGGAGAACTGAGAGATGGCAGGAAGGAGGAAAGTTAGTGCCACAAGCATGATCATTGGTCAGGCATGTTGAGGGATAAGATTGTGAACCATGGTAACCATGCTGGGTCGCTTATTGTGACATGTGAACTTAAACCATCGTGTGACTACATGTGGAATCTAGTTCTGGTCATCTCAGCTGAAAATGGATACCAGAAAAGCTGCCAAAAAGGACAATTAAACTAGGGTTACAATGTATGGGCCTGTTTAACTTAGAAAAGATGTGAGTAAAGGAAGATGTGATAGTGGTGGACAAAATAGTGGGACATTTTTCTTTCTCACTACTACTAGAATCCAATGGGGTCATTGCATGAAGCTGACTGGTGTGAGCTTCATGCAATACAGATAAAAGAAATAACTTCTTAACACAGTGCATAGTTAAACTATGGAATTCATTTCCACAGATGTCATGATAGCCACAACTGAGATAGCTGGTTGGTGGTGGTGGTGGTAAACTTCCTGGAGGTGAAGGCTATCAGTGGGTACCAGTCCTGGCAGCGATATGCTGCGTCCAATATCAGGTGCAGTTTGCCTCGAGAAGATTCACTTTTACACCCGTGTCTTATCTGTGGGATGTCTATAGTTTCTGGCTGGCTACTGGACATGGGACTAGATGGACCTTTGGTCTGATCCATCACAGCTCTTCTTGTGATCTTGTTTTTGTAAATAAAAGGGAAATGGTCTTGCAGTGAGCAGTCTGCTATTTGCCAAAAGCAGTACCTCCAGTGGCAATAGCAACACTGGCAGTGCTCTTTGGTATAGGAAGCTAGCACAAGGTTGGGAGGGTTAAACCTTCCCTTTCTAATTTCTCTAATGTGGATTCTCTAATGTTGCTTTTCATAAACAATGATATCTAGCTGTAAGCACAGTCTTCATAATGAACCGTTCTGTCTCAAATTATGCATTTTATATAGTTAAGTAGCACCATTGCCATTAAAATAAGAGAAATTTCAGAGAAAGAACTTTAAACAAATGAATAAACCCTAAATTTTAGCTCCTGGAAGTAGTTTCCTTTTAAATCAATTTGCAAATGCCAGTGGAATGATTGCATTCCCAATGTTTATTTTATCCAAGCATGTGGTATCATAGCAGCCTGTCACTCCCACAAAATGTTTCTACTGATACTGGAAGAAGCACTCTCCTAAACTGAGATTGAAAAAGATAGGAATTCCAGATGAATGGGAGGTGGACTGACACAAAAGTTAAGCATGCAAAGGAAAGCGCTATCACCAAAAGAAACAACAATAATCTAAATTTGCAAAAGGGGCAACTACTTTGGACTTCTTACATGTTGAAGAAATACAATGCACAAGGTGCATCCTTAGCTCTACAAAATCTATGTTTAAAAGGCATTTAAAATAGCAAGTTATTGAGTTTTTGGACCACTGTGGAAAAGGCCCTCTGTTGTGTAGTTGCCCACGTAAGTGCCCACACATATGGGCAAATGAGAAGGGTCTCTCTTAAAGTATGGACAGGCTGATATGGCTGAAAGTGGTCCTTGAAGTATTTTAGTTCTACACTGTTTGTCAAAACTAGACTAGCAAATTGAACATGGAAACACATAAATGGTAACCAGTGCAGCTGATGTAGTATAGGCACTGTAGGCTTTGACTGCTGCACCTTCAGCACTTGGGCAGCCGCGTTCTGCATCAGCTGAAGTTTCTGGACTGTCTTCAAAGGCAGTCCCATGGACAGCACATTGCAGTAGACCAGCCTGAACACTAATAGTGCATAAACAACAAAGCAAGTTGCATCCTCTCCAGATAGGGTCACAGGGTTCTACTTCTCTTGTTCTGGAAATGATGCTTCTACTTATGCACCCCAAAATAGTATTTGCTCTTTTGTAGCTGCATCACATTGCTGGCTCATATTTAGCTTGTGGTCCACAACTGCTCTAAGGTCTTTTTTCTTTTTAAGTGCTGTTGAGCCACTGAAATAGTGTAGAAATATGCAGGAGCAAATGACTTCATAATCTAGATAGCAACTCAGCTGCAAATTGTAAAGATGTTGGTGAGAAGATAACAACTGAGGAATGAAAGGGTCAAGGAGGAACTCTGATCTCACTTTGGACAACAAGGTAAAGGTAATCTAGAGATAAAAAGCACCAATGGGAGTAGGAGGGCGTTAATAATAAAATTATTAAGTGGCGATGTAATACTATAGAAACATTGTGCTTAATTATGTCCAGGGCAGTTCCTTTGCATACTGCATGTTCATGTGTATACTCAGGTCACCCTGCCTTCTTCTTAACAAAGTGTTCCTGTTTCCACCCCCCTTGAAGTATTTGTGCTTGTGCTTTTGAGGAAGACAACAGTGAAATACTATGCACCTTTAGGCAGAAGTCCTACAACTCCTGATATCTCCAAGTACCCATGATTGCTGGCAGCTGCAGGCCTTTTTCTGTCTAAACATGCATGGTGTTGCCCTCTTATTTTTTTAATGTTTTGCGATACCTTATAATATATTTTGGTGAGAAAGATAGCCAAAGCATATGACTACAGTCTCTACACATAAAGAGTCTTTTACACATAAAACAAAGTAAACTTTAATTCCAATATAAGTTAATTTGAAGTGCAATCCTATTAATGTATAGGCAGAAAAAAAGCCTGCATCTCTCAGCATGTTTCAGCCAATACAACTGACTGAGGAATGCTGGGAGTTGTAGGATTTATTTCTGGTCATGCATAGGACCGTGCCCTTAGAGAAGTTTGTGTATGGAAAGTTTAGCATCCCTTTTCAGCCACCCTTGTCTCTGAAACACTTTTGCAGAGCAGTGGGGTGGGAGGCCCCTGAACAAAAAAGGGTAGGGAAATGGAGCGTTCCCTGGGGAGGGGACAATAGCCCCAAGCTGGTCTTGAGTTCTAAAGTATGATAATTTACAGTGCAATTGCATGCATTTTTGTTCAGAAGCAACTCCTGCTGAGCTAATGGGATGTATTCCCAGGTGAGTGAGTATAGGACCAGGTCCTTAGGGAAGTTCACAAAAGGAAAGTTCTTCATTTTCTCCTTCCTCCCGTGCCCCATTCCTGCATCCTGTCCCACATTATTCAGGACCAGGCTTCTATTCTCCCGTGAGGCTTTCTAGGAGGTGCAAGTGCGGCAGGGGAATGAGAAACGAATGGGAAACATTCCTTCCTCGACCTTCCTTATGTTGAGGATTGAAGTCATACTTAATGTTTAAAGACAGATTTAACAATAAAAATGTGCTTGTTTGATTTTGTAAAGGGGCTTGTAAGAGAAGATGAGTGCCTGGTCTAGCTAAGGCATTCTTGAAATACATTGCTTATAGTTATATATTTTTACCTGCGAAGTGCTACAGATGCATGCATTCTGACATGAAAGAAGCTTCAGATTTTTGGACAAACCTGTCCCCAACAAAACGGGCACAGAATCAAAGCCTGAGACTCAGAAACACATTACCTCTGGAAACAGAAATGACAGCAAAATAAAGCTGCTATTGTCGAAACTACTTTATTTTCCCAGACTTAATCATGTGCTGTTGTTTTTGCAAAAGCAATGCTGTTTTGTTTAGAAACAGAGAAGAGTACTTACACTTAGAATCTCTGAGTTGCCTTGCTGTGTTGGTCTTCACTTTGTCGATTTTATCTACAAATACATGGATGCTTTCCTTCCCTTTGACACCCTGGTTAATCAGCAAGAGAAGGGTGGAATGTGTGGTCTTGTACTCACTGTGCTTTTATGTTTTCTGGAAGCTAGCAGCCCAAGCTACCATGACAACCAGGAGAGCTGCTTGAGGCCTACATCACTTCATTAATAACTAACCAAAATAAATACCTGGTTTTATTAGCCTTCTTTGCATCCCAGATTAGTCCCAAGCTTGACACCATGGAAATAACAAAAATCTTCTAGGACGGCAGATAAACAGCTGTGAAATAAAACAGTCTCAGTCTGTTAGCTGTTAATGTGGAAAGGAACACAGAAGAAGAGCAGAGCAAGGAGTTTCTAGCACCACTTCACGGACAGGAGAGAAGCAGCCAAGAAATAGTGGGACGGCCGTCGGAGGGGCAGCTGAAGGGGATGGATTAGTGTGCAAGCAGCTTTGGGGTGCACCTAGACAGGCAGTGCCTAGTGCTGTCGAGCAGGAGGTTTGTGTTGCCAGTGTGTGTGTGTAAATATATATTCAAAAAGAAACAGTGGGGAAGATAATTTTGTTCTTGTGGGGCAAACAGATGAACATTGCAAGACAAATGCAACAGTGCTGCCAAATAGGTCCTCTAACAACACTCGCTTGTTTTGTCCTTGTTGGCATAAGTAAACTTTCTGTAAGAGAATATATTTGAATCAAATCTGAATTCACCCAAGATGTCTGAGAAATATAAAACTATAGATAATATAAAATAGAAAAATATTTCTATATTTTATAGAAAATATAAAACTTATTTTATATCGTTAATTTGTTTTATATTTTTAATGTATTATATTTTAATTTATGTTGTGAGCCGCCCCGAGGCTTCGGCGAATGGGGCGGCATAGAAATGTTTTAAATAAATAAATAAATAGATAGATTCCATGAACAAAGAGGACTATTTTATACCAACTTCAACTTTTTGGTATTAATAGCAGGACCTTCCTGTCTCTTCTTTAATGGCAAAATATACTACACTATCCAGATAAAGTGAAATATGAAGTGCAGTTTGATTATGCACAAACAGGTATAAACATATATGAATAGCAAATATGTTCAGGCTGC
This sequence comes from Varanus komodoensis, assembly GCF_004798865.1. Classification (NCBI taxonomy): domain Eukaryota; kingdom Metazoa; phylum Chordata; class Lepidosauria; order Squamata; family Varanidae; genus Varanus; species Varanus komodoensis. Next base: position 15,242,682 of record NW_025335941.1, on the reverse strand, counting down.
CGCTAGTAGAAATCCCACACCTCCAGTGGAGTACTTATCTGAGGTGTGATCCTGTGGATCTATAGGTATATATGCAACCCTTTTATTCCAAAAAACTGGGGACATTTATGATCAAGTGTCTTTGATCATAAATAAATATTACTATACATATTACTTATGTAAGTATACATATACATGTATACACAGTGATTTTTTTTGTCATAGAACACACCAAAACAGAGTTCCAGCACCTTTTTTCAACAGATTTTCCAAGTTTTAAAAGTAACTTTTGAAAAGTTGATGTTTGGTCCACGAAAATTTGAATCGCCCTGTGGAGCGTAGCAAGTCAACAGCAAAATCATTAAAACGGTGCATGCGGGCTGCTTCTGTGTCGAAGCCAATGCATGCGTACTTCGTCCGCGCTGGTTGTGATGGTGCTGCTCGGCTTGTGATTGGTCTTGTGGTCGTGTGCTGAGAGCAGGCTGCAACCATTATGTTTCGTTACACAACTGACGTGTGTGGGTGTATGTACAGTGATTGACTACATGCGGAAGGTAAATAATTTCATGAGTTCCGGCACCCTTTTTCTTACAAAAAAAGCACTATGTGTACATATTACTTTGTATGCGGTATAGGAGGCACAAGCACAATTCCAACTTACGCCATGATGCCTTGGATGGTGATAATGTAACTCAGATCTGAATTGTAACTCACACGTATATGCATCATGTCAAAAAACAGCCTTCTGTCATCTGAAAATATTGTGTGTGTGCATGCACATGTGTGCTGTCCTGGCACAAGAAAGAAAGAAAGAAAGAAAGAAAGAAAGAAAGAAAGAAAGAAAGAAAGAAGGATCACTTGTATGTATAGATACATTTGTGGAATGTATAGGATCCTGTCCACTGACTGTGTGGATCACAACAAATTCTGGCAAGTTCTTAAAGAGATGGGAGGACCTGACCATCTTATTTGTCTCTTGAGAAACCTATATGCGGGTCAAGAAGCAACAGTGAGAACTGGACACAGAATCAATGATTGGTTCAAAATTGAGAAAGGAGTTTGGCAAGGCTGTATACTGTCACCCTGCCTATTTAACTAATATGCAGAGCACATCATGAGAAAGGCGGGGCTAGATGAATCACCAGTTGGAATTAAGATTGCCAGGAGGAATATCAACAACCTCAGATATGCAGATGATAGCACTCTAATGGCAGAAAGTGAAGAGGAACTAAAGAGCCTCTTGACCCAGGTGAAAGAGGAGAAAGTTGGCTTGAAACTCAACATTAAGAAAACTAAGATCATGGCATCCGATCCTATCACTTCCTGGCAGATAGATGGGGAAGAAATGGAGGTAGTGACAGATTTTATTTTCCTGGGCTCCAAGATCACCACAGATGGGGACTGCAGCCAAGAAATTAAAAGATGCTTGCTCCTGGGGAGGAAAGCTATGGCAAATCTTGACAGCATACTAAAAAGCAGAGTCATCACCCTGCCAACAAAAGTGCGTATAGTCAAGGCTATGGTTTTCCCAGTTGCAATGTATGGCTGTGAAAGTTGGACCATAAGGAAGGCTGAGCACTGAAGAACTGAGGTCTTTGAATTGTGATGCTGGAGAAGGCTCCTGCGAGTCCCTTGGACTTCAAGGAGATCAAAGCAGTCATTCTTAGAGGAGATCAACCCTGACTGCTCTTTAGAAGGCCAGATCCTAACGATGAAACTCAACTACTTTGGCCACCTAATAAGAAGGAAGGACTCCCTGAAAAAGAGTCTAAAGCTGGGAATAATAGATGGCAAAAGAAGAAGGGGACGGCAGAGAATGAGGTGGCTAGATGGAGTCACTGAGGCAGTTGGTGTGAGCTTAAGTGGACCCCAGGAGATGGTAGAGAACAGGAGGGCCTGGAGGAATGTTGTCCATGGGGTTGCGATGGGTCAGATGCGACTTTGCAACTAACAAAAAAAAAAAAAAAAAGCATTAAGCAAGTGGGTTGAAATACAACAGGTAATAACTGTGTGTTTGTGTGTGGACAGCATCCAAACTCTGGTTTTCATTAGAACAAGATGTTACAGATGGGGTATTAAAAAGAGAAAAAACAAAACGAAGGCTGGAAGGTATTATATTTGTTATTGGTGGGCATAGTGGCTCAGTATTGTTTTGATTTAGTGAACTGGAAATGGTATTTTAGACATTTGTGTGTACAGCACTAATCATGCTTCAGATACTACTGGTCTGACTGTGCTTCATTGGTATTTCCCTCCCATTTCCGCATTAGACAAGTTTGAGCCTAGATCAGCACCTTTTTTCTCGAAAGGGATATGGGAAATGAAACATATCCTTTATTGACAAGGCTCTTGCGTTTTAACTCTGTGAAACAGGGTTAAAAGGTGGCGCTAGTCTTCTCTCTTTTCCCCAGGCTCAGGAAGGCTGCACTTTGCTGCATGTCTGACTATCAAAGGCAGAAAACCCAGTAAGTTTCACACAGTGCAAGCCTTCACCATCACTGAACTTGCTGCCACTGAGCTGGAGGAGACTAAGACAAGTATAAAACCTTACTTCATAGTTTGGATAGTTTGGATATTAATACTGTCTGGCAAAGAGATTCTGAAACATAAATGCTTGCATCATCTTGCACCAGTTAGTCCTAAAAGATAACATTCCAGTGACTCTGCCAACTTGAAATAACCCTTTTGGAATATTTCCATATGCATGGGTTTAAGATTGGGGTGTGCATTTCATGTATTATGGGAAGGTCTCCCATGGTGTGTATCCCTCCCCACCCCCCACCCCCACCCACACATAGTAGGAGTAATTGCATTATGTAGCAACAGGAAGGAAAAGGTGTTCAAATTTTGCAACCCTGAAAAACAAGCATATTAAAAGAAGTTCTCAGTGCTGCAGTGCCCCAAATGCTGAAAAGTATAAGAAGGGCATGTGCACAATCTACTGGAAAGATTGTGCAAGCTTGAGCAAAAGCTTCTGTGCAAGCTTGAGCAAAAATAATGAGTCTTGCCCTTCTTTAGTAAAGTTCCCTTCAATGTCAGTGTAGCACAGAAGAATTTACTGTTTGAAGCAGCCTCCATGATTTCTCCAAACCTGTCTCTCCTCTTTACCCACCAAATGGGAATTTATACAGAAATATGGCTGGGTGGGAAGAATGGGAGGTAGCTGGGTGGATGGGCAGGAGACAATGGGATGCAGAAAGCCATGATGAGAGGGCAAAGGTCGTTGAGGAAAGCACACGTGTCAGGGACATTTCAAGGGGAAGCACAGTGACTCGCTTTGCATGACTGCAGCCTGAGAAATATGCCATGTTTTCCTGTCCTGGGCTGGGAGGATTAGCATATATACCCTTTGCAGTACAGCTTGTGTTGAGTGCAAACTCCTGCAGGATTGCTTGTTGCCATGGTTCAAAAGCCAGCCCGCAACGCCACAGCAGTTCACAGGTTCTAGCATCTTGCTAACTATGGCAAGACAAGGCATACTGCCAAGGGTCTGGCGCACAATCAGAATGCGCAGGGTGACTAACAAGCTGCTGTAGCTTATTAACTATCTTGCTGTCATGTGAGCCATGGCACTGAAAAGGAGTATAACTGTGAATATTAGAAGCCTCCAAGCCAAGCTGGAGGATTGTGGCCTGCTTGGTGCTAGAGGACAGGCTTGGAAACATCCCAGGCATTCAGCAAATAGAAGGGCTCTGCCTGCCCACAGAAGACTCTTCATCCAGCAGAGCATATCCTCTGGCAGACCAGGGAAGGAGGAATAATCACCAGTCCCTTGCTCTCCATGCAGCCCCCTATGGCCCCTGAAAATCTACTCCAGAAGATTGGGGGAAGGTGCTTATTCAGCGGGTTAGGTGGTGTTGCTGGGCGATCAGTTATTTCTGCTGGTCAGAGTATTCTAGTGGAACTTTGTCTTCAGGAAATATTCGTTCTGGAGAGAGCACACTCTGGATCCGTTGCTTTCAACCTAGCTGAAAAGGCTGGCTGCGATGGCAGGAAAGAACAGGAGCCCCTTCTCTGCTACTGCTGCTGCAAAAGAGCAGGTAGGGATGATCTAGAGGAGGCCGGCACAATGCTCCCTCTTGCCCAGTGCAACAGGGAGAAGCCCTGCTCTGATGGGCCTCTTCTAGAAGGAGAGGGTGGCTCACACCCCACCCAATGTTGTGAATTCCAGTTCTTGTGGCTGGTGACTGACAGTATTCTCAAAATGTTGCTTGGGCACCTCATGGCAGCTACATTGGCACTTACCCAGAGCTGCTCGGCTTGCGTGCCGGTCCATTTTTGCCACCCTTGCCAAGTGGTTCTGTAGCTGTTTCACTTGCCCTATATTGTCCCATACAGACCTTCTTGGTGGTGGTGCCCCTGCTATGGGATGTGCTCCCCAGAGAGGCCCACCTGGCACAGGCGCTTTATTCCTTTCCGCACCAGACTAAAACCTTTTTATTCACCCATTATTTTAAGGTTGATTAGTTTCTAACGTGGGTTTTATTTTATTGGACTTACTGGATTCTGTGCTTCATTTTATTTTGTTTTTATTGCAGACCGTCCCGAGACGGTAGTAGTCAGACGGTATATACAAGTTTTAAATACATACATACATACATACATACATACATATTGTCTGGGTTCAGATGACATGGCAAGTCATCATGGAACAAACAACAGCAACAATGACCAAACAAAAAACAAAGCAAAACCTGCAACAGGCCGTGCTTTGTCAGGGTGACTGATAAGGCAAACTTAAGCCACCCTGACAATCCATCCTGGACTTGGACAACATGCCAAGCATGAAGCCAATCCAGATTACGTTCTTGGTGGCTGGACAGACCCAGCTACCGAGCATCAGAAGGGTGTTCGTCATCATTCAAGCAGATGAATAGTAGGTAACAGGACAGGTAGGATGGGGGCAACAGGACCTTGAGAAGCTCTGTGACTGGCAACATGTTCCAACGGGTTCTAGTGAATTAATTATTACACTGATTGCTTTTAATATCCAGCTGTGAGTTGCTTTGGGTGTCACAGATGAACAGGGAAAACAGGATATGTGTCACCTATTTATTTATTTATTTATTTATTTATTTATTTATTTTAAATGCCCTGCAGTAGTACTGCAGGTGGCTTTCTCTTATCGCTGAAGTAAAATTTCAGTTCAATAAACATTTCTGTAATGCCATGTTTTCCCCAAAATAAGACTGGGTCTTATATTAATTTTTGCTCCAAAAGATGCACTAGGGCTTATGTCTTATTTTTTTCTCACAAAAGCTGTAAGAGTCTTGCCCCAAGAGTCCTCCACGATTCCTTTCTTGTATTCAACGGAATACCTCTTTCTTTTTGCAGCCATCTTGCATTTTGCATCCATGCATTAAGTACATCCATTATAATACACGACGAATTGACATTATTCAAGCGTTGTGTCTTTATGTGAGCTTCTGGGACAGCACTAGGGCTCCCTCTTTTGGTCAGAGACCGAATAGCAGCCCTGGTGGTTGCAGGGCCCACAGTCAATCACAGCCACCTGGGCTGCTATTCTGGTCTCTGGCCAGAAGAGGGAGCCCTGGTGCTGCCTCAGAAGCTCACACTGTACTCCGATTGGTCATTTGGCAGGAAGTCTCATGTTCCTCTGTTTACATACGCATTCACCTCTCATCCAAAGGTGCTCACTGTGGTATTTACAAATACTTAATTATAATGTACAATATCATTTATTTTAAGTATTAATGTCAATAATATTATTTATTTATATTTTGTTATATATTGACATTATTATTTTATAATTCAATACATCTATAGTGTGTTGCAGTGGATGTACTACCGTGTTTCCCCATCCGTCTGGCTGACGATCTTAACTAGGGCTCATTTTTGGGATAGGGCTTATGTTATGCGCATACTGAAAAATCATGCTAGGGTTTATTTTCTGGTTAGGTCTTATTTTTGGGGAAACACAGTAAATGTCACTGAAACTAGAGTGATTTATTTCTGATTATACAGCAGAAGAGAGGAAACATTTTTGGCCAATGGACCTCCACTAGAGAGGATATCCCACCCTTGCTACTGGCATAGGCAGGGGAAGCTGGTAACTTATGTCAGGATCTGCAAAATCTGCAGCTCCCCCTTGTGGCCTTGTCTGTCTTGAAGGTGCTTGCAAGATTAGCATCAGATCTGTAGGAACTTGCAGGATTAAGACCATGCAATTTTCCAGACCTGCTGGGAACCTCAGGAGGCTCTATAAAAGGCTTGCAGCCCTTGCTGTGTTTGTACAGATGCAAGCCCTTCCAGCAGGCATGCATGCAATGTACCAGGGGAGAGTCTGCAGTCACCAATGCGCCTCCAAACACCTTTCGTGGTACCTGCCAAGTGCCCTTCTCTCCAGTCTCAAAGTAACAAACCCCAAAATATATTTTCTTACTGGGAACTAAGATCATTTTTCAAAGGAGTTCAGACCTCACCTATGCTTTGCATTCATTTTTTGGACAGGTAACTTGTCCTTCATCAGACCTCCCATGGTAGCCATTTTATGGTGGTGACAAGAACGACACGATTTTTTTTTCAACTGAATAAAATATGTCCAGCTGGACAATAGAATAAACCCTGTCAAGACTCATAGCAAAATGTGTCATAGCCCCCAAAAGTGGCCTGCCTCTGCTATTCATGTTTAGGATTGTAGAGTATGTCTTGCTGAGAGGAACTACCGTATTTTTCGTTCTATAAGACGCACTTTTCCCCCCCTCAAAAGTAAGGGGAAATGTCTGTGCGTCTTATAGAGCAAATGTGGTGTGCCCGACGCCGGGGATGCTGCTGGCCCACCTGCACCACGTGGCACCACCTGGCCAGCACGCGCTCAGCGCACCCTGCTCCGCCCCCCCCGGCGCAGGTGAGAGCTGTGCCGCTCAGGGGGAGAGGTGCGGAGGAGGAGGAGCTGCAGGCTTTAACCCACCGGTCACACGGAGAGACGGACTGCTCACCCCCACCGCCTGGGAAGACCTGCCGCCACCGCTGCGCTGCCCGGAAGACCACCTCCGGCACGCTGCCGACCCCACGTGGCACCACCTGGCCGGCACGCGCTCAGTGCGCCCTGCTCCGCCCCCCTCCTCCGGCACAGGTGAGAGCTGTTAATCACAGGTCGGTGTGTGTTTTCAAATGGCAACCTGTCTTTTAATGAAGCCCATGGGGAAGTGATGAGGAATGTGCCTGTGATTATCAGGAAGCTTTCCATGGATCAGTTATCTGTTAGTTGATCAGACACATTTTTTTTAGGATCAGTGGATATTTGAACAGCATTACCTTCGTGTATGAAGTTTATTCTTCAAAGGCTACTTAGTCCGCTGTGTGTTTGATTTACCGTACAATATCTCATTTTTTGTCAGAAGTTTTTTCTATTATTTACTAGTAGAGCAGCGTGGACATTACTGGCTTTTTTAGATTTGTTATTGAATTGTCTGCAGCAGCTCTTGTATAACTGGTGTAGATTGTGGATTCCTTCAATAATTCCACTACTGACTAAGAAAGTGATGTCAGTGATTGTGAGCAACAGAGCTTCATAAATTCTGACTCTAGTGATGATGAGTTCTATGGGTTCAATGAAAACTAGAAGAGTACTCGAACTTTAAAGTCTCTCTTTTGTTAATGACACTGATGATGGTTCTTAATGCCACTGTTGACTGCTGTTCACTTTACAAGGTTGAAATACGGTATTACTGTATTCTGTTATAGTTTATTAAATAGTTTAGTAAACCATTTGATTCAGAATATTTTTTTCTTGTTTTCCTCCTCTAAAAACTAGGTGCGTCTTATGGTCAGGTGCGTCTTATACAGCGAAAAATACAGTAATTTATTCTTTCTGTGTAAGCAGCATCTTTTAAAGAAGCCGGTGTGTTGATCTGAAATGCTTTATATGATGTTTTTGGTATTTCAGTGGATATGGCATTCTTTACACTATATTGCCAGCTTTACCATAATATTTTTCCAAGCTTTGAAAAACAAACACATGTGGAAGAGACTATTTACAATAGGAAAATGATTTAATGATCCTATGGAGGAACCAGTTGATACTGGCTGTACATAAAAAGCTGCCAAATATGCAAACAAATAAACAGGGGTGGGGGGAAGAGAGAGAGAAGGAAATTTATATTCTTCTCTAATCCCTTTCCAGGTACAGAGCTCTTCATTTATGCCATTGCTGCTTAATCCATACAGCTGCTTAATCCGTCCCAAATCCAGGAATAATTTCTTCACTTGTTTACTTCAATTAAAAATTCTTTGGATAAATAAAAATCAAATGTAATAATACATCATGGACAGAACTGATTGCTCAGTTAAAAATGGAATTAGTTTCTCCTCTCAGCTTCCCAATAGTATCCCCTTAGCTCATACCAGCAAAACCATTCAAGAGAGGGCAGGCAAAATGACTTGCCTTGCCCTTTCATTGTTTAATGAAGTGGTACATGCAAACATATGGTGCTGTGCTGGATTAGAGCAAGGTGCCTCCCGCCCAGCTTTCTGCTCCTGCAGGAGCTAGCCAGCCAGCTTCAGATCTGCAGGAGCTTGCAGGATTAAGGCCATGCAGTGTTGTAGACCAGCTGAGGAGGCTCCATAAAAGGCTGCCCCACCATGCCAGGTTTTGCCACAGCAGCACAACTCTCTGTGGGGCAGCTTTGCCTTCCTGTCATGGATTCTGCCTCCAGTGATGCTGTGTTTTCACTTTTCTCTTGACCCTTGCCTGTTCCTGAGACTGCCTTTGCCTCTCGCCCAACTGTGTCTTGCCCAGTTTTCCACCCACCTGTATCAGCGTTCCAGTTGAGATGCCTGCTGCTGTCCTGGAGCTGCCAACTCCTATATTAGTGGGAATTCCTTATTTGTTGCACTGTGTGAGAGAGAGAGTGTGTGCTCACAGTGATGAACAAGTTTTGAGAACAGAGTTCAGCACCATGGACAGTGCATGTAGTGTTCAGAATAAAACTGCAGTGGCCACACTGACAGAGCCACCAGCCTTCCCTTTCCACAGGGGAAGCATTTGAGCTCCTTGCTTGCTGTAATTACACCTTAATGCACCCTCCTCATGGAAGGGTCATATATTTCAGTGTCCTTCTTCTTGTGAAGAATTCTCCCTACACATAGAAAAAATAACCTACTAGGGAGAAGACTGGAATCCTTTACCAAATCAAACATCTTATACCTCATTCTGTTCTATAGAACAACTGTTGCCATCAAATCCAACTGCAGCAGATCAAGCAACACTCTGCCAGATTTACCTGCTACTGCTGAAAATGTGTATTCAGCTACTTTGTCTACAGCAAAGGCTTTGAAAATGGTGAATCATACTTTGGATCATTAGGATGCAATAATAGCTTTCTTCAAAAGTCCCAATGCCAACTTCCTTCAAAATAGCCATATTTTCCTCTTGCAAAAATGCATTGATACCATCTGCAATAAATATGGCCAATTTCTCCTTGTAAAATTTTTCTAGTTTCTAGAATAATCAAGGAAGTGTGCATCCTTTCTCATTTCTCCATGTACACTAACTGCTAGGTGGGAAGACAGTCTGGAACATGACACTTCTGGTATAAATCACGTCTCACTGGAGTCAGGAGTTTTTGTTGTCCGACACAGGATGGGTTCCAGGTTGTAGCAAACTCTCCTCCGACAACTTGGTAGAGTTACACTAAGCAATAGCAGTGCTGTGGGATGATATTCATTTATAGCAGAGATAGCAGAGGTAATACAGTTGGGCAACCCTTTCAAACATAGCAAACTGCATGTTCCTTTGTAATTCTGTCACTAGGTGGCAGAATTCATTCAAAATCTGCTAAACACTTTTGCTGCCCTCCTTTGTGATACTGAAAATACAGTTGTATTACAGCTGTAGTCCAACATCCCCTTACCTAGGAGTAAGCACCACTAATCTCAGTAAGGGTTATTTACTGAGTGACATTTATAGGATTGCAATGCAAACTTTTTATCCTCCACACAACATGGTGAATTGTATGGCATGAATTACATATGCCAGCCTTCCTCAACCTGCTGTGGTCCAAAAAACCTGGAGGGAATCTCCTAATATACCTGAGCGTTGGACATGCTGACTGGCGCTGCTGGGAGTTGTACTCCAAGGTCTCTGGATGATGCCAGGTCGGGGAAGGCTGGTGTAGGCAATCTCCTGTTTTGCAGATGTAGTACAAGATAGTTGACACTACATTTTGCCACCTTTGTTCAGATGCCCTCATAGAATACAGATGTAACCCAGTTCCTAAAAAGATCTGTGACAGTTATCTGAAGGCATTTCTGTTCCTGTTTGTTCATCTTAAATGAATAGGGAAAGGTAGCACCTCAGTTATGAAATGCCCGCCTCAGAGAAGCTCACCTGGCACCTACAGTGTTGTATGTTCTGTGCCAAATGCCCAGGTTTTTCAGTCCTTCCTGAATTCATGCATAGGTTAGCAAAGGATGCAGTCTGAAGCCAAGTAGGCCGAAAGAAACAAATATACCCTGCCCTCTGCCTCCCGCTATGGGGGCAGCCCCCAACAGGGGAATGGAATGGAACGGGAAGAGCCGTTCCTCAGGAGACTGTAGGAGTGCACTGCAGCAGGGCTGTACTTAGGGGTGCAGGGAAGTGTCTTTATTTGAAAGGATGCAATATTGGTACCTGTGTATCGACATAATGGCTATCCCATCTCATGCAAGGCCAGCATATATTTCACTAGTATAGAATAAATGAGCACCTCATCATTTGACTATGGATTACAATGATTAATGAAGACTCTGCAGAGGGGTCTTTGAATACAGCACAACCAAATGGATTGTTTCCCTGAGGATCAAACTAAAAATTACACGCAGACACACATACTGTTACCACAGTGGCTCTTTTTAAATGAGAACCAGGTATCTGAGGAGTCAATTGGATCAAGGAAATCTTTGGAAGTTGGGAGGAAGCTTTCTTGATTTCTCACTGAATATTTTCTCTCCTCAAATTGCTACACTGACCAGCTTACCTTTCCTAACACACCATGGAGTTTCCATGTTTTCTTGATCCTACACCCTAGCTAATGAAGGAATCATACAATTATCCTATGTCCAAGTTCATACTTGAGATGCATCAGTGACATGTTTTTCATTTGGCTTTGTTAAAAGAAATCCCACAATAACTTCTTGCTTCACTTCTTGCGAGCCTTCCACCTTACATTTCACTTGGGAAGCTTTTACAACAGGTGCAGGCAATCTGGAGCCTTCCAGATATTTGAACTACAATTCCCACGAGCACCAACCAGTAGGGCCTATGTTCAGGGATTATAAAAGTTGCAGTCCAAAGCATTTGGAAGCACCAAGCTGTCTACCCATGGTCTTTACAGTGGCTATAATAGGAGGAGACAGAGCTTAGCTATTTCTCAGCGGTATGGATGGCTTATGTTGATAAATTACAGATGTGGATTTGGGACCCAGACTAGGAGCAGGAGAAAATTAGACCAGCTCTGTGTTGGATGGTACTCTTTCTCTTCTTTGCACAAGTATGTTATTAAGATGCCAGCGTACTTGTACCTTTAGTTTATTGTCCGATCAGAAAGAAACCTGAAATGACAAAATACTGTCTACAGAGGGCACCATTTAGCTTCTTCTGCTTCCTTTAAAGTTGAGACAGCTAGTTAGTAAGTCTGTAGAACGGATTTGTTAGTTTTTCTGGAAAAAAGGTGGAAGGATAACATATTTTTGCTTTAGTTTTTTTTTAAATATCAGTACTAAATATATACACAGCCATTTCCACTTAAATGATAAAAAGAATGTGATTTTGTATCACTTTCCCAACAAAGCAAGGCATTGAATATGGTAAGTTGGGAAGATATTATTTTGCAGATAGACTGGAGATATGATTAGAGATATGTTTTGCCAGCTGCTAGTGTGTGTGTGTGTTTAATAACATAGGAACTGAGTATGATATAAGAACTTCAGGTAAATGGTAATTTGAGAGTTTAGGAAGGACTGGTGGCTTTCCAAATACGCAATATGAATAGGCAGAAACTGAGCTATGTTAATTTAATAATTGACATAAACAAACAGAGAACTATTTAGAAACATACTGAATTGTTTATTGCCTGTGAAGTAGAACCCATTGAAATAAATAATGACAAATAATGACCACTGAAGAAAGCAAAAGTTACATCACCTTATTGAAAACTGAATGTGAGCCAGGTAGGTGCAGTGCTATAAGTATTTGTAGAAGAAGAAAAGCAACGAGAGGATTTCCTTTTGATCATGAAAAAGGTCTTGGAAGTACCTTTGCTAAACAGATAGAGAAGAATTTGAGTTGCTTTTTCAAATAAGGAGGGGGATCTTTGGGAGACCATATTTTCCTCTATGAGTCGCACCGACATGCTTGGTGGGGATAGAAGGGAAGGCCACTTCCTAGCGGCAGTTCCAAGGCTCCAGAATTCCTGGCCCAAGGAGACCAGCTAGGCACCCTCCCTGTTGTTTTCAGGGGCATGCAAAACTTGCCTGTTCTGTGATGCCTTTGGGAATAATTTGGACATGTTTAATTGCAGTGGACCAAGTTCTGCTATTTATATTGTTTTTACTGCTACTTTAATTTTGGCATTTTATGCAATCCTACTATTGTAGTTGATTTACATATTTAAACCTTTTTATATGTCTATTAATGTTTTAATTGTACACGTCTTTTAATGTCGTAAGCCATTCTGAGTCCCTTTATTTATTTATTTACCCACCTCACCACAGCTAACGTTCTCTGTACTGGGAATAGGCAGAATATACAGAAATGCAAAAATGGTTAATAAAGTTTCTGGAAGAATCTTATAAGTTCAAAATGTATTTGTACTATAGAAGGGATGCATGGGAAAATAGCGTCACCTTGTTTTTTTGTCAACATTTATCCAGCTTGTACCTGCAGCACCAAATGTAGAGCCAAATGTATTCTGTAGTCAGAGTTTCCAAGCTTATGATGTGATTCATGGAAAAAATGCATTTGAAAAATAGCCAGAAAATGTACTTTTAAGAATATTCACAAACATGCTTTAATCAATGGAAGAAAAATTCATACCTTTCAAAATATGTACAACTGAACTTTTGGGGGAAATGCATGTAATATGTTTGTTTTTAATGCCAAAAGTAATAAAAATTCACAATCTGATGAAAAAAACTGGAAGTAGCATGAGTTGGAAGGAGCTTGAGGTAAAACCTGGGAACCTTAATAAACTCAGGTTTCCTGTTTCATACATTGGATGTGAATGGGAATCACTGCCATCTCACTTGATTTAGCTTCCATTGCTAATATTGGAGCTATATGCTCAGATGTATAAAGATGGATCCCCCTTTCCTAAAATTACCTTGTAAATGTGGGAACTGTTATTTATTTATTCATTTAAAACATTTCTATGCCACCCCATTCGCCGAAGCCTCGGGGCGGCTCACAACATAAAATTAAAATATAATACATTCAAAATATAAAACAAATTAACAATATAAAATAAGTTGCCTGTTGATTTAACAATTTCTCCCTTTAGAATATGTTTAGCTGTGGTGATTCAGCCTTGTCTACTTAGGTAAAGAAATTTCATGTCTCTCAATTTATACAGACTGAAGAGTTTGAAGCTAAACTGGTCAAAATCAAACTAACCACACTTTTAGCCTAAACTAAATAAGCCTTGATAGCCAGGAATTTCTTTTAAAACTTTCAGTAATGGTCAAGCTGGTATTAGCATTTCTGTTTCAAAAGGAGGAAGATGGTTGTATAAAGAGAATCCATGTTTCCCCCTGCAATGTGTTTTTCTTTTCTTTTAGAATTAGCTGAGTTTTCAAAGGCTATAGACTTGTAAAGAGACATAATGACTCTGGATTATATATTTTGGTGTTTGCATCCAGACATGGAGTCATCCTTACCCTAAGTTAGTGATTAATCTGTCCCATTGGTTTCAGTGGCTCCAGTCTTAGTATATCTACATTTGGGTCCAACTCTCTGTTTTTAATATTTTCAATTTTAAAAAAATGTTACTCACCATGAGCTTCAGGAACAAGGCAGGACTTCAATCTAGTAAAGTAGATATGGAAATTGTATTATGAAATTTTACAGATACAACAGCATTTTTTTAAAAAAATGCAAGTGTTGTCTGGCATACAGAAGGAAGAAAATTTTGGCCATTGTGCAAGACTTATATATGATACCTTTGTATTCAGATGCAAATATCAGAGTCCAGTGACTACATACTTCACATCAATCAAGGGTAGGAATGTGTGAGCATTTCATTTGAGTTCACGAATCAACTGACCCTGTCCTGTTCACAGTGCTGAACATGAATGGGAGCATATTTTTTTGAAATTGTTTCTGCATTCCTGCATTTGAGATCACAGCTGAAAAATGTGCCCTTTGAAATGCTATTCTGTACCGGCAGTAGACAGATGTCTATGTCCCCATGTACAAAATATAAACTAAGAAGCCCCTGAGAGACTAAGGAAACAATGCAGATAGGAAGGACAAAATGTACCGCAAGTACACGCCCCCCCCCCCCCCCCCACACACACACATACACACAGGATGCATTGCAATTGTAAGTTCAGTGGTTTGGGCTCCACTTAGGACTGCACTTAGCAGAATGAGCAGGTGGGCCCAAAACACAGCAGGGCTGGCTTCCTGCATTTTGAAGCAAGAGAAATAATGCATTTATCATCTAAACAAAGAGAGGACATAAGACCACTAAATCTGCATTCTAAAATTTCCAAACTGCATCACTGCTAAGTAAGTTCAGTGTCAGATGAGATCAGCCTCTGGTACATCACCTCCTCTTTAGTACTGAAATCCTTAGTTGGACAGAAAAGCAAAGGAAAACAAAGGTATTTCTTTGGTTTTTTAACAATATTTTTACATTGCTTCTCATTTGAAACAAATCCCAAAGTGGCTTATAAAAGAATAAAAGCAAAATAAACAAAAACAAAGAAAATGCATGCACACAGTCGTTTCATGAAGATGATACAAAGAGAGTTATGGCTGGGGGAAAGCTGATGCAAACAAGTACGTTTTTAATAAATGCATGAACCCCAGTATTGAGGCTGGCCTGACATACTTCAGAGCGGAGATCATTCCACAGTGCGGGTGGTGCTGCAAAGAACGTCCAACTCCGCGTTACCTCTCAAGACAAATCTGCAGACCATGGCATGGAAAACCAGATCTCTGCTGAAGACTGTAATGAGCTAGGAGGCTAGTAGACAAGGCGCTATGGTTAGCCCAGTGTAGTCCATGTATCCAGAGTGTACTGACACTTTCTTTCCATGGTCCGGGATACAGAAACCTCACCTTTGCAATCAGTTGTAGGTCTGTATTTAAGCAAAAGACCAGGTTACCTGGCTACGGTCATCTGTAGGCCAAGAAATGCCAGTTAGCTAACCTATTCAATAGTAAACTGCCCAGGTGCCTGGACAGTTTGAAATGAACTACCACCTTCAAGTACTGCTCTTTGAAATATGAGTTTAGGGCACTTGGCTGGTCAATCACTGTCAAGGAAGGCAAATAGAGGGAAAAACTGGTTCCAGACTCAGCCAGCGTGGTGACCTGCTGCTCCTTGAGACACTGGCTGAGTGTGCTTCCCTGACTGGCAAGTGAAACCAACGAGCAAAGCCCTCCATGCACCTCCATGTGTATTGGGACAAGCATATTGGAGGCCACACCCAGCAGTGAGGATGGCTCCACCTACTGCTGGCATGTTGCCCATGATGTGCTTGTCTGGAGGCCAAAATTTGCTCCCCACCTCTGGCTTCAATTAATTCATTTCAGCACACATTTTAAAAATTAATTCAAAATTATTTTAAAAAATGAGTGTGCAATATGCTATACCCACTGGAATAGGCAGAATACACTTCAGGCTGACGTGTAGGAAATCAGCTCACCATGGAACTTACAGTGGAGGATTCTGGAAACACTTTCAGACTTCAAAACCCATATGCAGTCATACTGGAGGGATTAGCAGTTGCGACTGCTGAGCTTTGCTCTGCACTGCTGTGAAAGGTTTACTCTGAAGATATCTTCTAGTGTCATCATCTAGGACCCTGATGCCTTGTCCTCCAAAGATGAGGCCCAAAGTTAAAAGAACAGGAAGAGAGTTCGCTACAGAAGGTTGTCATGAGGTTACCAGCACCAGTCATGAAGGGTGGAGGGATCAGTCTCCCTGGGACTGCTTCTTGGACCAACGTGCAGAAAAGCTTCTCTGACAGTCACCACAGGCATTACTCAGAGCTCTCCATGGTGCTACTTTGTGCTCGCCTCTCTGGGAAACTTGAGTCCTGCTGAGTAGGAGTCTAGATTTGCCACATGAACCTGATTTGTCACAAGACTTCAGAGTGAACCAGAAAGAGGAATCTCTACTCTGAGCTTCACAGCTTGCAACAATGCTAGCTTCTTGTTGCAACAGGGCTCATTGGCTGAAATACAATACTTAGAGGCTTCAGGTCTGCTCCATTTGAAAGAGCAGAGTGTAACTATGAGAACTGCAACATTGAATATTTCTGTGCGGCTGCTGTGCACCGCAAATGTGAACAGTCAGAAGACAGGAGATGAGCAAGATTTGTAAGGGCCTGAAGCAGTGGGTTGGACTCAGTGGCCTTATAGGTCTCTCCAACCTTTCTCTTCTCTTCTTCAGCAGCGATGACAACAGCAACAGCAACAGCAACAGCAACAGCAACAACAACAGATAGGGTTTCATGGGGCTGGCACTCCTGACTGCGGCAAATTCAGTAAAGCAGCTGGGGAGGAGGAGGAGGAGGAGGGTGATATTGCAGCAAACTCAGAAGCAGATGGTCCCTTCTGAACTTCTGGGCCTTTAGCTGCTGCCTGCCCGTACTGACCACTGGCGTTTGTCCTGAGCTGAGTCTGGCTTCATCCTGACACTTGGTCTTTCTAATGGAAGTATTGGTTGTGCAGTTATGATTTCTCACTCACAATAGTCTGTGGGTGCTTTGCATGATGTCATTATCCTCCAGGGTCTCCCCCGTGCTTTGCAACAAAGCTTTTTTAGATCAAGGATAGTTTGGTATCTATGAATGGCAGCATGAAACCCTTGTGTATCTGTACAATCTGACGATGCCACAGTGCCACCTGATGATTGCATGATGAAACATAGAAAAGCAATCCTAGTGGGGGGAAATGTGTAAAACAGCTAATTTTAATCCTGCAAAGAATCCAAAAGCAGCAGCTTCAATAAAGAGCTGGCTTCAATGCCTCATGGAGAAAAGCTTCAAGGGCCATTGTAAAACTTGTGTCTCACCATCACACAGAATTGTCAGCATTTGAACTATGTGAATCTAGCAGATGGGAAAAAGATGCAATTCTCTCAATATATCCTGGTTCCTTTGTGCTTAATGTTTTGAAAACATGTATATTAAGAACATAAGGGGAAAATCAGATATATATCCAAATGCCAGTTCGAAAGAGTATCAGAAAGTGCAGGAAGCTACTGTCTTCACTTCCTATCTTTATGAAGTATTGTAGTCCATTGCTAGAACTGAGCAGAACATTGCAGAACATATAAAGAAAGAACTCTTTCACTTATTGGTTGCTACTCTTGTCAATTAACTGAAATTTTGAGAACTGTAAGATCTGCAAAAACAAATTTGCAAGATTATTGTGGTATGCATGGATGCGTAATATGAATATTTGAAACACATCTGTTCTTCAGTAACTTTTTACCCTTTCAATAACCATGTAATTTAAACTCATATACCATTCCTCTGTTATCTTGAGAAAAATGCATATTTCTTAAAAGTAATATACATAGGGTTTCTGTGTTGGTGTTCTGGGTTTTGTCAGAATGAAATGCTGTGTAAACTAGCAGTTGCCTTATAAATATTTTTAAACTCTCCCAAATGAGTTTTCTAAGACCAGAATGAAACAATTAAACATGGAATCTGCAATTTCGAAGTACGTGTGAAAATGCACTGTTATGCCCTTTGAAATGTTAAGCCTGAGAAATAAATGCCTTTTCAGTAGTACATTTGAATTTTTAATGATTTGTTGCCATGGTAAAATCTATAATCCTTTATTCTTTGATGCAAACGTGTTCTTATAGGAATATAAGGAGGGAGGGGTGTATACAGCGGTATTCCTTTGCTGTGCTTTGATCACTACAGCTGTACAAGTGCTCTAGAAAATAAAATGGGTTTATTCACTGAAGGTATATAGTCACAAAGGCATGTGAGAGGAGTGTCAGCACTGGTCATGGAGGCTGAGGCCTAGAGTTGCAGATCCCAGCATTCTGCCTGTTTCATCTCAATGACACTTGTGAAGTGAATCTTATGTGGAGTACGGTGAGATGGAATATCTTTGGGAGTCTGACAAAAGAGGGCTGGATATGTCAAATGGAATCAAGCTTAAAGAGGCTGAAGAAGCTGCCCATTGTCTTCAGCTCGTGCTATTAAATGTGGGATTAAAGAGGAAACAGCCTCCTGGCTCATTGGGCCCATTCAGAAGGAGCTTGTTCCGAAAATTATTGACAGGGGTGGCTTCTATTCAGTGCCACAGCTGACATTGCCAGCCACACAAAGGGACTTTAGAGGGTTAATTAAAACCAGGTAATGGAAGGAACCCACAAGTACTGACACTGCACAAATGCCACAGAAGAGCTAATGCCAGGGGGAAAAGACATATGGTGGGAAGGCCAACCTCCCTGCTCGGTTATACTCCATTTTTCTGTGGAAACTTTGAACAGCAGCAGTTGACTCCCTTTCTCTTGTTGCCAAGCACATGTATGGTTGATTATTAAAATGAATCTAAGACACTTGGGTAGAAATGCATGATTGCATATTAATCAATTTCACTGAAATAATTATGGTTGCCAAGAATTTGTGTTAGGTTGGTTTTACATTCCTGCTTTGTCTCAAACATGTATTACTGAGAGAGAGCAAATGAGGATGAAGCAGGAAGACTGCTGGGAGGAAAGCCCAAACAAACTCCTGGGGCCATAGTCTGGTGGATATGTCCAAGCACTTTTGTTCACTCCAGGACTCTCAGAATTTTCTGTTCATACTGAAGTGTCTTGTGCTGCATTGGAGGCTGCTGACAAGATTTTGTAGACAAGCTTGCTGTTGGGAGTTTAAGAGAAAGAAGCCTACAAATGGATAAAGGCTGTGTGAACAGAAACCATGCTTTTGATTCCTTGGTTTCTACCCCAGATTCCCAGAATAACATATTCATTCATTCATTTCTTTGTTTTTTCATTCTTTCATTCTCTTTCTCTCTTATACTCACACATTTTTTGTATGAGTGAACAGGAGTGCTATATAGTTATTTTTCTGGCACACATATACTGTTGATTATTATTAGGTTTAAATATTTTACCATGTTTTATGAATTTTACGGGAACCTAGGAGAGACACTACTCAAATTTGCAGTTAAAAAAAAATCCATTGATTGAGTGTACCCATGACAAAAACCATGAATTCCTGGATTGTGGCTAGGAACTTTAATCACAAATCTATTCCGCTTGTGAGCACAAAAAAGAGTTCTGTGCAGCGCATTATAGATTTAATTGATTTATTGTGACTTTCATGGATTCAGAATCTTAAGTTAGTGAAGATTTTTGACTGGTGCTGCTCATTCAGATAATATCCTTGCCTGTCTTAAAATAATTTCATGGCAGTTCAGTTCTGGGGCCAATCTGAAATGCTGCTAGGTCTATTTAAAGCCATAAATAGCTTGGGTCCCAAATAGTTACCCAAAAGGCCACTTCCTTCCATACTAACCTGCCCACATGCTAAGTTTAACGTTCTTCAAATTCAATCTGCTTCAGAGATGGGGTTTGTAAGACTATACAGAGCTTTTGTGGCCCCTAGCTATGCAACATGGAGCTTCCAACTTGATGTCAATTTTGCTTTAAATATGAGGCACCCCCTTTCTATACTCACCCAGGTATTTTAACATGGTTTTATTATCCTAGACTTTTAGACTCTCTGGGTTGGATCCCAACATAGTCATACCTACAGTAGATTCATTGAAATTTATGGGACTTAACCTAGACATGACAATTGAATTCAAGTTTCACTGATTTCTAAGTATGACTAAACCTGAAACTAACTCTCTGACTTTTCTTTATATTTTTATCTGCTCATTGTTTTGTATTATATATTGTTGTTTTACTTGTATTTATTTTGAGAACTGTACTCAAATCATTGATAAAAGTTGGGATATACATGTTTTAAGTAAACAAACAAAGTGCTTTTGTGTGTGTGTGTTTTAGCAGCTTTTTATTAAAAGGGTAGAGGTGTGTTTGTTTTTAATTGTGAAACTGCTGTATTAACTAGAGCAGTGAAACATTTGTCACAGATACACATTTTTGGTGCTTCTGCCAGCAGGTAATTAGAAGCACAGAGGTATCTCTTGTATGTGTGTTGCATGCATCATATCAAAGTCTCTGATGCTGTTCATTTAAAGAGGATTAGCTTCAGTTCCAGGGAATGTGGTAAAGACTAACACAGTGAAACTGAGTTCATATGGTTTCATGCATCTGTTAACAGTCAGTGGGTAAGTATCTTTCCTTCTTGTAAAAGGGATATTTTATTCATTGGTAGCTGTTTATATAGCCATTACTTTAATCAGCCCTTCTTGGTATTAAGACATTTTCTTATCAGGAAAGATATTTCATTATTCTCTTGATATCTTTTCTTGATAAAACGTGTTTCTAAACCAATCAGCAAAATATTATTTTTCACATTATTAAGTGTGTGTGTTTTACGGAATAGAACTCTCTATATCAGCCTTTCTTAATCTAATGCTCTCCAGATGTGTTGCACTATAATGGACATGCTATCTGAGGATAACGGGAGTTATTTTCCAAAACTTTTGGAGGGTACCAGGTTGTAGGATTCTTATCTACATGGCATATCACTGCAGCCAGAATTCAGTTTATTGAGCATGCCAAGTATCTATGGGCCGGGCTATGAGTGATGTAGGTTATCTGTTTCCTCCCTGGTTCCCACTATCAGTGATAGCTGCCTTTGGGGAGGGTAGCTTTGATCTGCAAAATGACATGGGAGGAAAGGTTCTGAACAAAAAGACCTCCCACAGTGCTACGCTGCTGCAATTCAGTCTCTCATCTCCTCCCTTCCCGCCCTCCCTGCAAACTGATGTTACATTTTAAAAAAGATATTGGGTGATCTGACATTGAGTGCTATCTCCACATGTATTTTAGCTCAGGATGTCATTCTAATTGATCCTTCCAGTTATGCCATAATAAGATCACAAGATTAGATCTGGTATGTGGCATTTCCTCATTCCCTGTCTTATAACTCTCAGCTCTGAAATCTTTATGCAGTAAATACAACTATTTGTGCTTTAATGGTCACACAAAGTACCTGAAGTCTTTTACTGCAAGTGAGCTGAATGTTAGCCCCAAGCAGATTTTTTGTATAATGAAATAACACCTGCTGCTAATGTACAGCATAGATTTCCTGCAAGATAGGGGCCTTGCTTCAAGTGCGTTTTTTAATTCCCACAGAGCAATCCACTGAGTAGTTTAAGGCAGACATTTTACCTGCATCCCAACCCCTCAGAAAAAGTACCCCAAATTGTTCAAGTGTTAAGAACATGTATTTGTAACATAATTTCTGATGGAGATGATTCCTACAATTTGCTTTTTAGTTGCCACTCCATTTTGTAAACTTGCTTTTCATTTCAGGGCAGTTATTTTAGGACTAACACCTCACATCCCCAACAGTTGTCAATTGTGCATTCCCTGCTTTGCAACAGTACATTTTTATTGAAGGGAAAACACATCCCCCTTGTTTGGAGCATGAATATTTCCCACATGCAAGACTCTTGACTAAAAAGCCTGGACAGTGTAGAGTCCTCCTCCTCCTCCATGAGGAAACCGCAGTGTCTTGGAAACCAAACGGAAAAAGAAAAAAAAAGTAAGATGTTAAGGACACAAAATGTGAAAACGCATGTAAATTAAAGTTTCTGCAAGAACACTAATTTGTCCAGGTTCTGTTAGCTTTATCTTATTTATTTATGTATTTATTTGTGTTATTACTCACAACGACATACTGCCTTCCATGGCATCAAAGTAGCAAACATACAATTTATCATCAAAGCAACAATACAGCATGACAAAAACAATACCGTAATGAATGTTTGTCAGTAACAGAACCATGCATTCTGCTGCCATGACTATAGCTGGCTGGGAACTTTAGGGAAGCCTCTGGGAACAGATGTTCTGGTACACTGCTGAATATAATCAAGGAAAATAGGTATTGCGCTCTACAAGTTTCAGAGAATTATATGATCTAGTGAAGCAGCCTAAGAAGGTGCCTCAGTGTAAACCTACTCTTAGGCCCACAGTGATGTCTTGCTATATACTTAAAAGTATTGCATCCCACTAGGACCTCCAGCATATTGCTAGATTAAGCCCACCTTGTTCTTCTAGATTTCCCCAAAGCTTTATTCTTAATATTGTTGCAACGTAAGAAGCTACTGTCTGAAGGACAACATTTTGCAGGCACACAGCATGCCTGCTGCATCAGTGCAGGAGAGCACCTCTTGGCCCCAGTGCTCCTGAGAACGGACAGACAGCCTGACAAAGGCAGCCTTTGAAGGAGCACCTCTGCATCTGGTCCACTGCACCAGATCTGAACATGTGATGGTGCAACCCATAACATGCAGCTGAAATATTTTGTTCTTTGTTCTTCCTGATCTGAAAAACAAAAGCAGTGGATACTAACAGAAGGCAATAGGCAAGTGGAAAACGTTGCCCAGAAGAGCATGGGGAGCAGCATTTATTATAAAGCATGGGAGCCTGGCTTTTTGACCAGAACAAAAAGGATTGCCGTACTGGCCCATGGGAACCCCCTTCCCCCACTGCAGTAGTGTACCTGTCCCTGTGATCTTGCTATGCCCACCAGCTTCCCCAACACACCACTCAATGAGCTGGCACCACTGTATTACTTCTGGGATGGCAGGAAAAAATCTAACTGTACAGAGTTTCCCCTAATATTATTATTATTATTATTATTATTATTATTATTATTATTATTACATTTCTATGCCGCCCCTTGCCGAAGCCTTGGGGCGGCTTACAGCACATCCTCAATAGCAGCAATTGGCACCCCATGCCCTTTTGAAATGTCAACTAGTTGGCATTTTCAGTATTTGCTCTGGCTGTTGGAAAAACTATCAACAGGCTGGCAAACGGTTAAAATGGGTTTTTAATTACAGCTCTGACCCAGTTATGCTTGCTGTTGGTCCAGCTGAATCAGATGCCAGTACCCAGGGCCTGGTGAAGGACATTTATTTATTTATATCCTGTTTTTTTCTTAGGAACTCAAAGTAGCTTACCCCATTCTCCTCCCGCTGCCCTCAATCTTTGCCCTACCACAACAACCTGTGAGGTAGGTTGGGCTGAGCATCTGTGACTGGCCCAAAGTCACCCAGCTGGCTCCATGGCCAAGAGGGGTCTAGAACCCAGATCACCAGAGTCCCAGTTCCACACTCTTAGCCACTGTGCCACATGATGATGCAGGGCATCGCAAGTTATTTTGCCATTTTGAAGTGCTTAACTCCAGTCAGGTTTACAGTTGGCTAGAGCAGGGTGCTGCTCATAACTGCAGGCTAAAACAGATACGTTGCTGGAGTTGCCGCTTATATATCTCCAAAAGGCAATGTGCATCATCAAGAAAGTAGGGCAAAAGGAGATGTCAGTTTGCAGAAAACTTGCTTATGCTCATTGGTATCTAGGGGGCAAATTTAAAATGAATTCTATTAAATAGTGAGAAATATTGTGCGCCTACCTGCCCAATTTGTGGCTCAGATGCTAATTGTTGATCGGTGGTTCAAAGGCCCTGCTTTCCTGCCTTTTTGTGATTTTTCGGGTTAAGTTCAACATAACTCTTACATAGAGTAAGCTCACTGAAATTAGTGGAATTTAAGATCATCATGACTAATTTAGGTCCCATTCGTTTCAATGGGTTTACTCCAGGACATGTTAGAGTTTACGCATCATCTTTAACATGAAGTTGGACTAGACGGTGTTTCAAATAAAGGACTCTTTCAGACAGAGGACTGTCTCTGACAGCCATTGTAACAAGAACCGTCTGTGTAAAATAGAAAACATGGCCACCCTACTTGCTGCAGTATGGTCAATTGCAACATAGCTATACAATTTAAATTCCCTATAGCTGTATTTCATCGGTCTCCCTCAGATTTTATTCTCCAATGCAGTCTTCAGCATTGGTTAGGACAACATTCTCATAGTATGTTAATTGAACCAGGTTAAACACTGAGATATTCAGGAAATATAACACTGTAAAGCTTGCATTTTGTTATGTATTTTGAATGAGAAGACATAAAGGCACTATCAGTCTCATAACCAATAAAATGAAGGGGGAAATGTTTCTTAAAAGTCATGGGAAGGAAGGAAGTACTCCGAAACCGACTCTGCATTTGTGATTTTTCCCCATTTATCTGAATAGCTCACTTGTCTACAGCAGGGAATCTGCTCTCGATGAGCATCTGCCCTTTCACTATGCTCTGTTTGCCATGCAAGCAGCATGGGAACTTAATTAAATTTAATAGACACCATCCTTGATTTGAAGCTATCTCTTATTTAAAGCTTCAAGAGGAAGCAATTATTTGCTGTGCAAGTCATGGATGTGGAAATCATTTTGAAAAATGTTGAGTCTGTGCATTCAGAAAATAGAAGAAATTTACCTTTAAACAAAGAAATGAAGATAAAGGTTTAAGATGAGTTCACTCTTGTTTCAAAAGGAAATTATGCTGTTGCATGTAACCTTGCAAATGTCTCGTGTGTCTTGCTTTTCTGCTGTTCTACTCTCATAACCCTTCCACTTTTTATATTAGTAGAGAAGTTACAGCATTTGCTCAATTATTGTTAAGTATGCAAAACTCCATTAAGGATCCAATAATTGGTACACATCAGCTTCAGTACTTGCATTATTCTTTATATCAATTATGAATTATTTTATGTCCTTCCTCATTATTTAATTGCTCTTTGATATTTAATATTAGAGAAAAAAATCTTCCTGATTTGCTTAAATAAATAAATGAAATATGCCGATCAGTTTTCCAGAAGTTGCACTTCCTGTTTTTTCAATATGGATATAAAGATTTTGAGAATAGCTGCTATTTTCTTAATGGATTTTGTGACGTGTGGCTCTCCTCCCAAGTAAACATGCTGCTCCTGAGTTGCTTTTCCACAAGACTTTAATGTTCCATATCTCTAGGTTCATCCAGAGTGGAGTTTGAGCCCTCTCTTCCTCCTCTTTATACCCCTTTCATCTGCACATCCCTGCAGATGGAGACTTGGGAAACCTAGTCCATTGGCAAGTGTCCCTCTTCTTAGTTAACTGGATTTCCTGCCTATGCTTTCTCCAATCACCTCCTCAAGGGGAGAGACCTCACTGTCAGATAGACTGCTCAGCTCCTGCTGTGAGACCTGTCCAGCTCCCAGCTCCTCCTTCTGGTCTGCTATTGGTAGACTGGGACTTTTGTCAGCCCAGGCTGTCAATATCTCTTCTTGTTCTGCTATCTCTTCATTCCCACAGGCCAATTGGCCATCACCCCCATCATCCTGGTCTGACAACTCCCTTCCTGGTTCCTCAGACATTCCTTGATCTGATACTGGGGCATGTTGAGATTCCACAGCCATTTTGTCTTCACTGTCAGATCTTGCATTCCCATCAAAACTATACACTGGTTGTGCACATTCTGGCACCTTGTCCTGGTGTGCACACACAACAATGGCATTAATCAAGGTTCATGTCAGATTTTGGAGGGCAGATATAACAGGTTCCTCTGGAGAAGTTTATTAGTTGTTTTAAGTATAGCCTCATATGTTTTAGCATTGTTTGGTTAATAGACAAATAGTTCTATAAAAATTGGAAATCTATAAAAATTGCAAAGTTTTATGACATGTTATATTTAGGATAGATTTTTTAAGTTCTCAATTATTAGTTATTTTCATCTGACATATGTTTAATTTGACCATTTTTATTTTTGTAATATAGTGGGTAACTTTTCCTCTGTTATATGATGATGGCCTAGGGTTACAAATGATAAGGCTGAACTGGAAATAACTGAATTATAAGATGTCAGGAATTACTGGGTTGGTATCATGTAGGAATGTCAGAGGAATCTGCAAAGTGTTGTAGGCTATGTGAATCTGACCTGTGGATTCTGCAATGGACTAGCTGTTTCCAAGTTGCGTGGACATATGGAGTTGTTAAAAAACTTTTTGGGGAAGATTTGCACAAGTGCATATTAGCATGGGTGCATATTTGTGCAAATGCACATTAACAGTAATGCACACCTGCACAAGTGCACATAAGCACAAATTTGCATTTTCAGAAAGGAGTGACGTCATACATTTCTCAAATCCCACAGTCACAAATGTCTTACTTGCATCCTGTTTAGGCTACTATAATGTGATTTAAGTGGGGCTGCCTTTGAAAACTGGTCAGAATGCTGAGCCTAGGGCTGGTTCCAGGGGGCCTTCGACTCCTGTGTTACAAAAGCTTCACAGACAATCAGTTCTGACTAAGCAGCTTGGGACCAGGATGCCTGAAAGACCACCTTCTTCCATATGAGTCTCTTCAGGGACCTAAGAGCTTTAGGAGAGACTCCTTTTGAGAGTATTGCCTTCAGGGCCACGCTTGATGGCAACGTTTTGAGTGGCTACCGCTGGTCTATGGAGCTCCCTCCCAAGGGAGCTGAGGTCCACTTTCTATTTGTTTTCCTGCCAGCAGGCAAAGACTGAATTGTTTATGGTCTTTAGCTTGTAGGCAGATCTGGTAGGTTGGCTATTTATTTTTATTTTGCTGTACTTGTTCTCTTTTATTGTATTTTCATATATTGCTTTAATCAATTTTAATTGGTTGTATGTGCTTCCCGGAGAGCAATTTTTGGAAGAAAGGCCAGGTACTAATTAATTAATTAATTAAAGCATCTGGTTCTGTCAGTTAGTGGACGAAGGAACAAAAATGCTTGGAAACCTGTGGAACACAGACAAAAAGGATTTAACAAAATCTGTATACGCCCAACACCAGGCAGAGTGAGGCAACTGCCTCAGGCCGAGGGTGTTTTGTGAGGGGTGGGGCAAGGAATGGTGGCAAGGTATTGGGGAATGGAGTGGTGTGGACTCATAAGCCAGTCTGCCGCTCTCAGATGCAGTGGAGAATGCTGTTGCAACAAGCCGCCACTGACAAAGTGTCAGCAGCTAGTTCGTGTAAGGATCGGGCCCACTTGCCTCAAAAGACAGCATTCCAATCTAGAAATCTCAGACCTGAAAAGAACAAAGTTCTCCTTCTAGACAAAGAAGAGGAGGCATTAGACTATGCTACTGAAATGTTACTGTTAACAAGCAGAACCTCTCTGGTTTGGGGGACACACTGTAGAAGAAGTGTGAGTTCATCTACCCAGCGGTTTGGCATCAAGTCAAATCAACAAAGTATTGTCCAGAGTTTCCACCATCCGGTCCACAGTCAGCTTGAAATTCCCTGAGGACAGAGCTGGCCCTTTTGGGGAGAAACAGAGAAGGCGATTCAGTTTGGAATTAACTCCAGACATATCACCATCCAATCAGAGAGTCAGTACTTTGATACCTGCTACTTGTTAGCATCTTTCTTATTACTCATTCTGCCTTCCAAAGCCAGCCTAGCTCTATGAGGATTAGATTCTGGAAGTCTTTCACCGTGACCTGTTGGAAAGAGAAAATGGGAAAGACACGTTCTGAGGCTGCACATGCAATGGGGAGAGAAGCACCACCATCCCTTCATCTCAGGCAGCAGAATGACCTGCCTGAGCCTTTCTTTAAGCACTGTTAATCCACGCTGCCAGTGCTATATCATGGTTCCAGATGCACAGTCAGCCTAAAGGTTCTGGGTGGACAACCAAAAAGTGTGGGGACAATTCATCTGGGTTGCAGGGCTTTCCAAGACAAAACTCCAAAATGATTTTTAATTATTTGTTTGCATAAAAAAAGTAGGAGGCAGAGAAGGTTTAGGATGGGCCGGCACCCCCATAGCTCACCCCTTGTTATAGGCCTGCATGGCTGTGGGGGAGGAGGGAAGAATAGGTGGTTATTTTGCATATGAGAAACTTGGCCAGGTGGGGAAAAGCCTGAAGGGTTTAAAACTTGCAAGGCAGCCATTTTGATGCATACCCACCTTTTGCAGAACCCTTTTCAGCCTTCTGTGTCCCGCTGCCTTCCTCTTGTAGCTGTGGAGCATTTCCTCCTCCCAAGATGAAAGCTTTCTCTTTTCAGCAGGGGTTTAACAACTGTTTACAAAGCTCTATTTCTGTTTGGTCACAGTGATATAATTAACTCCCTGTTTGCTTGCTGAGTTAAGTAAAAAAGAAGCCCAAGTGTCTCACATCCAGTCTACAGGAGGAGCCATCCATTCAGCATTTTCTGCCATGCCACCAGCGTATGACGACAGCTAGAAGAATTTCTCCTCTCCGACAGTAATTAAAGCTGACTCTATCTATTAGACTTAATTTGGGAGGGGGGGCACACACACAGTCATTTGATGTCCTTATTCATGTTTTTCATAGATAACAAGGACTAGTCAATGTGCTCAATTTGCCAGCTAACTACTTTTGAAGTAGAGCCATATGGTTTCTGTAAAATATTCCTTTAGTGTTTAATTTGAGGGAATGATGTGCCATCATGTTGGCAAGTCCCTCAATTGATGAACAATGACTCACAAGACCTACCCTGATTTTAACATCACTAAATTAATCCATTTAATTACTACAGTTGAATGATAGTGCATGATGCACAGTGCAGATTGCATTCCAAAGCATATTTACCAGTAAGCCAGTCCCACTGATCTCAATGGGGCTTATGTCTGACTAAGGATGCATATGGGGTTAGTAACTGGTGACTCAGTCAGGAGCAGTGACAGATACAAGATGTTTAAAATAAGCTAAGTTCATTCTTTCTTCTGCTTCTTTATGTGGAAGCAATAATGCATCAGAAACCTTGCTTTGGTAGACTGATGAAGGGTTCTCTTTCGCATATATAAGTACTTGGGCCATAGCAGGGAACATGGCCAGGCATGTCCCCCCACAAAGCAGACTCAGGAACAGTCAAATTATACTGGATTCTCAGTCTAGAATTCCATGTTGAGCTCTATCATCCTTAGGCATCTGTCCTGAACAATTTCGCCAATGAATTTCCACTGGCTTTCCTTCACATTTGTAGATGCTAATGGCTGCAAGAATTCATGGTCAGGTATCCAACTGTGTAAAGTGACTTAAATCAGGAAAGGAAAAGAGTGAACTCATTGCAAAAGTTAGATTTAATCAAAGTGCCTGGTTGTACAATCATGTTTAGAATAAGTAAAGGAATAATTATTTTGCTGGTGTTCATTATAATATTGAAATGCTTGTACGATGTTACTCTCTGTTTCTTCCTTTGTATCTTTCATACTTGGCTGAATTGATTATCTTTGTCTCAGAAGCCTTCAGGGCTGGCATTATTGACCTCAAGCAGCTAATTGTGCAATTATCTTTCAACTTTGGGGATGAAGTGTTGCTTGTTCTTACGTTTGAATTTTGAAACCTTCCATTGAACTTCTGTTCACAGTGGCTGCATAAAAAGCTCAGATTTTCTACTCTTCTGCATCCTAATAAACTTGACATGGTTCCATTAGACTAGACTGTCCTCCATTTCAAATGCAAGTCATATTCTCACATCTTCTTGAACACTTCCTGGAGAGTTCTTGGCAGTCCTTCTACGTGAGGTGGCTTTCCTGTTCTTCAAAGTCAGGGTCAATACAGAGCGCTTGTAGGTCCTCTGTAGCAATCAATTACTGTGTCTATGGAATAGCAGGAGGGAGAGCCCAGCAGAAGTGTATATCACCTTCTTGGCTACCTCTCAGTCTTACCTGCTAAATCATTCTTACAGCTGTTAGGGGTAGATGTCACTCATTTTTTAAAAGGATTCTTCCATTTTTATCCTGCTTTTCCTCCAGAGAGCTGCTATGGTTCTACAACAACCCTGTGGGATATGCTATGCTGAAAGAACATACCTGACCCAAGATAATCCAGTGAATGGAAAGTGTCTTTCATGGGGATTTCAGTCATGGCCATGTAGATGCTCTATCTCAACCTCCCTGAGCCTGCTGCTCCCCATGATTAATTTTGCATGACCGTGCTCAGCTATCACTGGCCTTGCTGACTGGGAGGGTGCAACAACTGGAGGGTGTCTAGTTGGACAAGACGATTCGATCCCAGTACATCTAGCCGGTTGTAGGAATGACAGTGCTGTACACTTCTTTGCCCCCTAGTTCCATTGCAGATTTGGAGTGCCTCCAGCTACTCTTCATAGAAGAAATTCACATACTAATGCTGTCCTCTTTTGTCTTTCCCCCCATCCTAATATTTCACTCTCAGCACCATCCAGACAGTGTCCATGGAGTAGCAGAGGGGAAATTGCTGTCTTTTATCCTTTCATTGTTGTGAACACAGACAGCATGGTAGATCTGTTGAACATTGCCAGCAGCATCAAAAGTGCCCCACTTTCAGAAAGGGTTACTTCAAAAGTCTGTCAAAAGGTGACCAGAAATGTGTATTAACTTGAGAAAAGATGCCCTCACTTGTAGCTTAGTTTGCCGTTGGTGACCTCAGCGCATAGCTAAATCTGGGTACATAAAATTGTGATGCTACCTTGTTACCGCATAATCCCTGAATGGCTACGATTGCTCAGTGACTAATGCAGGAAGAAGAAGACACAGTCGTTCAAAGGAAAAAGAGCAGGAGAGGAGAGACAGCAAATAGAGAAACTGTGGCAAGAAAAGTCACTGGGAAAACCTGCATATTCTCAACTTATTACAGTTTTATTGGAAACTGTATTGTGTGTCCAGGAATCAAAATGGGAGAACATTCAGCATGGCCTATTCAAATGTGCTCTTGCTAGTATGTGTAAATGTGTCCAGAGTTCATTGGGCCATTGAGTTATGGTGTCTATTTAGTTCAATAATGTAATGTATCAAATTTGGTATATATGTAAAAGTAATCTAGTTTTTTAAAATATTGAAGAGCAATACTGCTATTATTTTGAAACCGCTAAACTAGGGAAATATGAATATACTTTGAAGCATTTTTTTCTTGAGTGGGTACTCAAAAGATTTTAAGCAAGTCTTTGAGATCTTAAAATTAATTAGTGTTTCTACAGCTTTTGAAAGAAAGGGTAAAGATTCATTTATTCCATAAACAAAAGAACTGAGAACGTTCCTCAAGTGACCAAGAAGATGTATGTTGCCATATCACACAATCCTCCCCAATTTTATCACTGTTACTTAAAGGCAAGTGGAGGGAATTGGCCTAAAGCAAACTAATTTTTTGCTCATGTTATTCCCTTTGTAAACAATTTGAAGGCTAACCCATTTGTACTTACAAATCTTTGGTCTTAAGAGGCTGGAGACACTAAATCCACATGAACACAAGCAGTAACTGTTTGTATGCCAAGCTGTTTATAACCCTGATTTGACAGCATAGGGGCTATTCATTCTTTTGTCAACCATCCGTCTAAAAACGTTAACCTGCATGAGTCTTGGGGTATGGGAGCGCTAAATTTTCCTTCTGCAACTGTATAATGAACAGACTGTTTCATTAGGAGGACAATTCACCCTACAAATCCAGCCCAAACAACTTATTTCACAATTTGTGAGCGGAATTAAATTTAGGAGGAGTTGTCTGGGAGGGAAGGGGGAAGGAGGCGGGAGTAGGTGAGTGGCGCACAATGTACTGAGGGATCAGTGTATTAGGACAAGTGCTCCAGTCAATTTCGTCAGCCGCTGTGGGCCTGGATCTCACAAGACTGGTAGCATGCAGATCAGCGGATTAGGGGGTCCGCAGCATCAGGTCAAGTGTCTTGAGGGTAGCTGATAAACACCCCAAACCTGACAACAGATTTTTCTTTCTTCCTGCACCACTTGTTAAGTGTCAGAGCAAATCTTTTGAATGGTGCTGGAGTTTACTTAGAGGCCCTTTCTTCAGGAAGACACTCTACCCAGTTTCTGAAGGTTATTTCAGATGCTCTTTGGAATAAATTTCCTCTACATCTTGCAGAGCCCCCCACTCCTGCTACAACCCATTTCGTTCCTTCCCTCATCTTAAATATGCCCTTTGTCTCAAGGTGTGTGAATAGAAAAGGCATCTCGATGCTGAGAACGGCTACATCCTGGTGGATTATAACTTCCTAGAACTGCAGCATGTTGAAAACAGAAAAAGAGACATTATGTTCATTATGGTTTTTTTGCAGTTATATCTTTAAAATATATAAATATATTTCTCTTAGTCTAAGAAGAAGTCCATAGTATGTGGGAGAGCAAATAAAAACAAATCTTCTCAAAAGATTCTAAAAGAAGAATGAATTTGCAACATTTTAAAACTATATATTCCTTAATAAAATGAAGGCAGTGAGGATGCCCAGATCACCAAAATGTTACTAAAATGGCATAGGTTCATTCGGGACTTCAGCCTGCATGACATCAATAAGCTTCTCATTTATGTGGAAAACCCAGATTTTATGATCAATGATCTCCATTCCAAAGTCTGAGCATTCTGTTAAGGAAATTAAAAAAAGATGGGTAGCCATCTTAAAGTTTTTAGGTGCATACTCTTGACACTGACAAAAAGTGCTGCTTCTCAGTTTGAATTTTGATAGGGGCTCAGTCTATAATTTCTGTGATCCCATTTACCAGATTATCCTTATGCCACTTATTTCAGAAGACATTTATTTATCTCTTTTGCAGATATTTTATCATATTATACTGAGCTCATATATATACATTTATATCCCAGATCTTCTTGCCTTCAAGAGTTAATTTTCTTTTTTCAGGACCCTAGCCAGATATTGCTGTTTCATTTAGATCTAGACTGGAAATAATAATCTATTACCACCAGCTGCAAATCCTGAATCAGATTCTTAAAAAGAGCTGATGCTTGTACACCTTCAGCTCTTCCCCCTGCCTTCTTTCCATCTAGTTCAAAGGTCCCCAGCTCTCTGACTGTGGCTCATTTAGGTTGCTTCCTGAGAATGGGGCCCGGACACTACCAGTCAGAAGGCATTGTGCAGCTATTCCATCTTTCTGTTAATAGTATTCTGCAGTAAGATGGAGCTGGAAGAATTCATGGGAAAACAGGGAAGGAATACAAGTGGAAGATGTCACCAACTGGGCATTCCTCAGCCCTTCCCACTATCTGAAGGGTATCACCTTCCAAAGGTGGTTATGGGCAAAGTTTTCCAGTTAACAGTTCTCTCTTCAGGAAACATCCACCAGTCATCCCTGACTATTAGCAAGCAACCAACACTATTTTATATTGTTAATTTATATTATTTTAATTGATTTATATTGTGAGCCGCCCCGAGGCTTCGGCGAATGGGGCGGCATAGAAATTTTCTAAATAAACAAACAGATAAATAAATAAACCAGTTTAACAGGATGGTTATTCATCTGCAGCCATAGGGGCAGGATGTTGAACCTCCTTCACCCCAACAGCTGGAACTAAGAAACTGTTGGAGGTCACATTAGACTAGTGGATGGGGCCAAAACGGAAGAAGTAAGGTCACAATACACCTCCCCTGCCCCAAAATGCTGTAGTTTAAAGCTCTTCCTGGCAGTATCTTGGCCTTGGGAGAGGCATTTGAATCATTTCACAATGGGGAAGGGGAATGCCACAAATGCCAAGAAACTTCAGAACCAGGGCTCAAGGAAAAAGAATGGGCCTAAGGGAAGGGGACATGGCCAACTGGCATGAAGGGCTGCTTTTGGCCCCTGGACTGGAGTTTCTATATCCCTGCATAACATTTTGCACAAATATAACTTTTCCAAGAATTGTACAGCTTGAACAGATTGAACAATAGAGTCCAGCATGGTGTATTCTGAAGGACTGTGGCTCTGTACTTCCTCTGGCATAATATCTTCTAGCTGTGCTCTTGGAGATCCTTTTCTGTTTTTGCCAAGTTGTCTCTGGCTTGTGATGACTCTATACATGAATGTCCTCCAGAATGGCCTGCCCTTGGTAGCCCTGCTCAGCTCTTGCAAATCCAAGGCTCTGGCTTCTTTGTTGGAATCAATCCATCTCATGTTTGGTCTTTTCTTTCTTCTTCTCCCTTTGACTTTCCCATGATTGTCTTCTCCTGTGAATCGTGCCTTCTCTTGATGCTTCTGAACCACGGCAGCCTGAGTGTCATCATTTTTACTTCCAGGGCATGTTCTGGCTTGATCTGATCTAGGACCCACTTTGCCTTTTGGTCAATCCAGAGCATTTGCAAGGTTCATGAATGGGAATGCTTGTGCAGATGCATACTGTATGCTTATATTTTTCTTCTCTGATGACCAGAATTTTCCAAAATTGATTTTCTCTGTTTGACTTCCTGTCTCTCTCTCTCCTGCTATCTTTCCATCTTTGCAGCTTACATGCACAACAACTCTGATCCAGAGAGCCCCTCAACCCTCTGGAATGGAAATGAAGCATGTGGAGTTAGTGGAAGGTTGCCCTGCCAGTGGTGCCCCTTCCCTTGGTTAAATATACATTGGGTAAAGCCCACTGTATTGTGATTCACATTACTCTTGATTACATTCTGCTGTAAGTTTCCTACTGGCGTAGAAAATCTGAGGACTGGCCTTCACACTTCTAGATGCCCCCCAGATCATTCCAGTAACAGATGCAAATAGTTTTGCTTGAACATGTGTCTTGCTGTCAGTCTATTTTCAATAGTGTTGTGCATTCTGAAGAAATCAATCTGATGCTAAGATTACTGACATCCAAGATACATCTAGGTCTCCCAAACTAAGGAGTCTGCTTCCTCTTCTTTGTATAGCTGCTTGGTTTAGAAACAGTATCTGCTTGGATTAGAAAAATATGTTCCATCTTAATTATACCTGTGTAGAGCCTCCATCAATTTAAATCCCATCTTTAGGATTACCTGTTATTAAAAACTTTAAAAATAAAAGCTATCAAATTTATATCCTGTCTAACAGGGGTGGTAACATGCAAAAAAGGAATTGTACGTGTGTCCAGAATGGCTAAGTAACAGATAAATAGGCTTAATTTATTTAAAACTGCATCACAAATAGATTAAACAGCATGTTTTGTATCATCCACATTTCTGAATACCTGTAGTATATTTGTAAACATGGCAATCCAACATTTCACTGAGTGGTACATTCAAATTCAAATTAAGATAAATGAGGATTTAACAGCTGATTGCACAGTGTGAATGATAGTAACTAATTTTTTAAGTAGTAAAGTTGTACAGATAATAGTGCTAATGTGATCAGTGAGGAATAAGTTGCTTTGAGGTACTGACTTTTTTTTTTTTTTAGATCACTGCTTGAATCTTGGGGAGTGATGATAGAGACTTGATTACAATGTGGGCAAAATGGGCAGTCAAAATGGGAAAGGAGGGAGAGGCTGAAGAATCTGAGCTAGTTTAAGGGGCGGGTGCGAAACCTTTTCTTCATGCAGGCCTTCCCCTCTTTTATAACCCTGATCAGTGGGCCTCGGGGGCTATTGAGTGCTGTTCCTCTTTCTGGAAAGCAATTGTTCAGAGGTGTGGCTCATTTCAGGCATTTAATCTCCACTGAATGGGGGCTGTGTTACCCATTTTGTGTTTGGTCCAGGGATCGCAGGCAGCTGGTCAGTGGAAAGCGACAATGGCCAAGAGTGTCGACGGGTGGGGGTGTGCGCGGGCTTGTCTGCAGATGCCTGCATCCCCATCGTTGACCTTGCTTCTTTCCCCTCACAGGGCGCCTTGTCCGCCCCAGCAGGGGCCTAGCTTTTCTAACTGCTGCCATTGTGAAGCAGGGAGAGGCTACCTGAAGTTTTTTGTCCCAGACTAATAACATTTAGACCCCAAAAGCACATGCAACAAGGGATGGAGGCTGGGGCCAATATGTGTGAGGCTGCTAGAAGCAAAACACAAAAACAAAACCCCAATTTTCTGACCAGGGTTTCAGCCATCATTAGCTTCTAAATACGAGAGGGTTGGATGCACTATTTGCACAGCAGTGTGCTCCCGGCCATATGGTGGCCTGAGTTGCCATTCTTCCCATCGAATGCCTGGTGCCCTGCCTGTCTTTCACCCTTGGCCAGAAGGAAGTGAGACATTGTCAGCTGCACCTTCCACTCATGGGAGAAACGTGTCACACGTGAGCCACTTGGCTGCAGGGCAGTCTGTCAGGCCTCATGTCTGAGACACCTGAAAGAGGGAATGGGTCACTTGCAAAAAGGAAACACACTGATAGAGCCAGTGTGCAACTGAGATGGAAATTAGCACAGGTTGGAAGGATTGCAACAACAACGTCATCAACAATAACAACGATTCACATCTCAGTGATTAATGCTACCAGTTAGCCATGAACAATACCAAAACTTAACCTAACCTTGGTGGTGTGGCTTCTAAGCTCACAGAACAAGTATCAAAAGAGAACAAATTCTACATATTGTGGTGATGAAAAACAGGCAAATGACTAGGCAGTATGTAATGGATGTTTGATTGGTTCTAGAAGCTGAGGACCAGCTCACTTGGCTACCTCCTTCCAACATCAGATATACACTGCATCCTTTCCAGATCACTACTGTTTAATGGGCTTGATAGTAAATAACTTTCTGCACTTATTAATCATGAGGGAAAATAATGAGATGTCTGTCTACTGTCCATGGATACCTGATTTCCAAGCATCCATCTCTGAATGGTTTCAGTGCCTGTTAAGAGCCCCTGTGATCCAGTTCTTATTAATATGGTCCCTTGGCCTTGTTAATAATGCACTTTGGCCTGAAAATAAAACTTACACAAATCTATGGTGTGACCGCATTTAGAATACTGTGTACAGTACTGGTCAGTGCTCCTAAAAAAAGATATTGCTGAGTTCAAAAAAGTGCAGGAAAGGGAGCAACACTCCTATCAGAAAAGGTTACAACTTTTGGAATTGTTTTGCTTAGAAAAAAGCAAGTTAGGGAAGACATGACAGAAGAGTACAGAATTGTGCATGGTCTGGAGAAAGCAGAGAAAACAACTCTCCTAGCTACTATACGCTCATTCTCACTTTCCTCCCAGCTAACCTCTTGTATTAGAAGATGCCTGACTGCAAGGGAAAACGTCCTAAATACAGATGAAAGGAACTACTGGAGGGCATGGGAAGAATTAAACACCCATTACCTGCCAGTAATTCCCTACTAATGCTCTTTCCCCTGCATTCTTGTTAACCTGCCAACCAGAGTTGGGAACCATGTTTACTAGTATAATGTATACTTCTACCCTGAAGTACTTTCTTCAGTAGAAAATCTGTAATCTATACAGCAAATATGCAACAGTTGAACATTTAACAGGGTGCTCTCCAGAACTCAAGGTTGCACAGCAAAGTAATAGCCACTGTTTGGCTCGATAAGTTATGAGTTGTGCTGAACTGATTTTAAGGATAAATTGCACTTCATTAATCAAGAGAGAATGTTGTAAGAAATTATCGGTCCTGGGCCCAGGATGTCTAGATGTCTTGGACTTTAAATGTGGCCTATTGCAATAGAAGCTAGTACTGTAGGAGTACTTAATTAGTTCATGATAAAAGCAGAGAGGCAACATGCAGATCTTTATGCAAAATTGTTAATTTGATGTTCTCTTAATCTCCTTGCTGTTTATAATTTCGAGCCTTCTTAAGAGCTTATGGCCTTATCTTTTTTTTTTTTTTTTTTTTTGCAAACCAGATGCATGTAATGTTAATTTCTGTGAGTTTTCCTTCAAGCCTCTATCTATCTACCTATCCATCTATCTTGTTAAACTTTTAAATCACATGGTTTTATTCATTTTGTGAGTACACAGGGGACTTTTGCTTACTTGAGGTTTTGTTACTGGTGTTGAAAAAACAGTATCAGTGACAATAAAAACAGATAGGGCAGTGCTGGCATATGAGCCATTCAGCCTTTTCAATGGGTGCATTGTAATTGGAAATGAAGAAATGACACTGACATGGAAGTATTTTACATGATATGAAAACTCCTACACCTGCAAAAAAATAAGAAGACAAAATGTAATGTCAGCATTTCCTTATATGACCCTGCCTGAGTTTTAAGATCATTAGGGGAAGCCCTCCTCTCAGTCCAGCGACAATTCTTATTCAGATGGGCCATTGGCAAAGAAGCTGGTTTGTTGTTAAAGAGACTTAGTTGGTTGGTCACTCTTTTTAAATTTTCTTCTGTTTTTAATTGTATTTTTATTTTCTCCCCTTCTAATATTTAATCAGTACTGTGTTTTGCTAATCTGATTTTTATTACTGTTAGCTACCTTCAGCACCATTCTTGGTGGAAATGTGGCATATAAATGGAATTACTAAACATCTTACATTCAAACTTTCACTTTAAAGTAAGAATGTTGGTATATTGCTGTTTTGGTTCTGTATTATCTGCACTGACATCCTTGTGCAAATGTCCTGCAAGTGTTGGAGTAATCTGAGGATGGCCAAAAAAGGGATGCAGAATTCTATAATGTTTGTTTCTGCCAATTTATCAGTATATAGATGAAGACTAGACTTCATTACCTATAGATGAAGTCTAGAAATATCCACTGTCGCTTACACAGAAATCCAAAGCCTCCCGCCAGGTGACCCATGGGCCTTCAGCTCCAGCCATTGCCAAGGAGCTCTCTGGTGCAGGGAAACTACCAGGTGCTCCCTGTTTTCCTTCTTCTCATAGGCCTCCTTCTCTTTCAACCAGACTGGCACACCCCTTCAAGCAGCCCTTCAGAAGCTTCCACTCATGCTGCATGTGCTGATGATGATTTCTTCCTCCTACCATAGCTTGTTTTTTTTTAATGGCAAAATCTCATTTGTGTCACATCCAGTTGGGCCTGGAAGGAAAGAAGCATCTTGATGCATACTTTCACCTTTCTACTGTTCTCTCCTTTGCTTAATCTGTAGTTATGCAACTTATCAGTGTTACGTATGGGTATTGGACTAGAACTAAACAGATCTGAGTTCAAGTCCCCACTCAGCCATAAAACTTATTGTGTGAGTTTTGGCCAGTCAAGGACTCTCAGCCTAAGCTACCTGACAGGACTGTTGTGAGGATACATGGAGTAGGATTCTGTAGGCCACTTTGCATTCCTTGAAGGAAAAAATGTAAAAATAAATAATAAACACAATTCTTATCAGAGTCTGGTGTCAGATAGATGTGCTCAGGGAATATTATCCTTCTATGAGTAAGGCAGAGGAAAATTCTCTGAGTGTGCATACAAACTTCAGAGTACAGAAGAGAATGATAGGAGGCCAAACTTGGAAAATGGAGGCCAACTTCTGCAAAGTTTTCAATCTCACACCTATGTTACTATCCCTCCATTCTGAAACCAGTCTAGTTTAGGAATTTGCATGTTTATGATCTAACTACATATTAAATATATAAAATGGAAAGATAAATAGCGACAACATTGCAAAAAACAATGAAAAGAAGAAAAAAATTATCAGAGCTAATGTACTATACATTGTTGAAATGTGGGCTAATGTAATTGTTTACTTCTGATTTTAAAAGTGTGTATACACTGTGCTATCTTTATTCTTGTAGCATCTGTAAATGGTTTGGAATAAAATACTTCCATGCCAGAAAGTTTCCTAATTTATATTTTTGATGGGTTTTGCCAAGGCCTTTTTTTCCCAAGATCTGGTTTGAAAATGGACAGTTCTTCATCCTTGGGTTGGATCAATGCTGACTTTCTGCTAACTCAGGAGGGGTCAATTTCTCCTGCTCCTGTAGCTCGTTATGTGTCCTCAAAATCTGCTATGGAGAGCTAAGAAACCATTACGAGCAAATTTTTGAGCAGTATGAATGTTTGCTGCAGGAAGGAGAGAAGGAGAAAGTCCTACTATGCTAGCAGATTTCAGCTAACACAATGTTGGTTCAAACCCTTGCTAGGTTTCTTTGCTGAATATACTGATGTGAGGACTGTTATGGATACACCCTTAAATCTATTAGCAATCAGTACCCCCCGCACCATACTTTCAGGGATCAAGTTAGCTAGCAGGGTATGGGTCAAGAACATCTGCCCTTGGCATGTGCTGAGCTAACTGGTCAATCTGAAGAAGATTAGAACAAGTTAATGTGAGCCTGCATGGACTTTCACTCTCTAGAGTCACAGCAACGACCTGTCAGTTGTAGATAACAAGCTGTAGGCTAAACCCATGACCTTGGCCAAAGTTCACAATAAAGAGGCAGATCTGATCTGTGACCCCAGCAATAGGTCAGCTGGCCTGTGGAAGCAAAGTGGCTTAGAAGTTCCTAATGGAAAAAACTACAACCATGGAAATGTATTCTGGGACAAAGAATTAAGACTGTTCATTGAAAGAGTTTTTTAAATATTCAGGAGACATTACCATTGTTTTGCATCAATACAGTTATCCCCAT
This sequence comes from Varanus komodoensis, assembly GCF_004798865.1. NCBI lineage: Eukaryota > Metazoa > Chordata > Lepidosauria > Squamata > Varanidae > Varanus > Varanus komodoensis. Next base: position 15,202,319 of record NW_025335941.1, on the reverse strand, counting down.
ACAGATGTGAATTCCTTCCAGACTTTCTGTGTATGAAGGCTACTTAATTCCCAGTCTCTGGAATATGGCTGTGATTGGCCCATCTATCGCTTTACCTGGGACCTTTCTTGTTGCTCCTTCTTTCTTTAACTTCCACTTTTATTTCTTTCCCACACCATGGGCTGGAGGAAGGTGGCTTTCCCTTAGTGGTGATATCCTTTGCAATTCTCTGGCAGCACCTCAAGACCTAGTAGCATTCAGAATCATCTCATGGGCAGTTCGGTAGTGAAGCTGAGTCTCTTAGGGATGTAGCAATGATGCCTTTTGGTTAGCAAGGATACCCACATCATCTGCTCCTACCACCCCAGCTTAGCTGCCATCCTCATAGTAGCTGGATGGGGTAAGGAATTTTCTCAGCAGCAGTCTATAATTATAAGCTGTCACTGATATACTGGAAGGTATTTGGTGGGTGGAGATGGCCTGTTTTGAATGGGCGAGTGCAAACAAAATGTGTATACTTCAGATAACCTGGTCCTAAAATGTTCATGACTGCTAACTGGTGTTTGATTCAGGAAGGGAGATTCTGTGTGCAAAGATAGGCAGTCGTGCTAATGTTCTTTGCTGGACCAGTAGCTGCATCCAAAAATGGGTCTTGTGCACACAACTCCCCAACACTAATTGTGGGTTAGTGTGCTCATTTTAAAAATTATGTGGAAACAGCCTGTTCTTCTTTGTCAAACATGTTTGATTTCCAATTATTTCAGAAATCGTTTGTTTCACTTGATTCCATATTGTTTTTTCCCATCACCCAGTCCCATTGAATCTATGCAGAACCTACCATCCCCATATGAAAGGAAATTTTGTTCACTTTGCATTTTGCAAAGAAGTTCCCAAATTTGCATTTCTTGATTCACAATGCAAACCAGAATGCAGTTATCTTTCAATATTCAAACTTCTCAGAATTGTAGAAAACAGTTCCTAGAATTAAAAAAAATGCACACATTGTGTAAATTAGGAGAATGTGTGCAAGGATATATGTATGTAAATAAGTCTGCGGTGTTTAAGTGCTTTTAAACCTTTTTTTTAAAGTTTCTGAACCTTTTAACATTTTAATTGTCAGTTACTTGAGGTAAAAAAAAAACATACAAAAACATTATATAATGAAGAAAAGCTTACAAAAATGTGTACATTTCAGACAAGGATTTTTGTGAAACCTTTTTTTTTCACATTTCAAACAGATATAGGGAAAATGGAGGAAAAGCAAATTGAAGATAAAAAATGAGAAACTGAGAGAATTGACAGGCTGATTTATTACTATTTGCATGTTTTACTACATGTTACAATAGACCTATTTCCCCCCCAAAAGTTCATCTTCAACACAGGCACACTAAATGTTTGCTTGTGTATAAGTTGTTCTAAGGTGTTTCAAGAGAACAAGGGTCTATTCTTCTCTTAGGCACCTTCAGCTACTATGTAATAATTACATTCTCATTTCCTTTCAATGTATGAAATCCCTGGCACATTAATGAAAAAAATTGTGAACTACAGGACTGCGTCCCAGCTACTTACCAGGAGGCTCTGTGTAAGTACTGTCATTATGCATTCATTTCCATCCTCTGAGTTATGCATTTTAATCAGAAGGGGCCATATGTTCCCATGGACTATTCCCTGATAAGCATTGTAACTTACTACAAAAACTGCTTTGAAATCCTGCATATAAGCCAACACCTCCTACTTGGTATGGTGCCATGTCAACTTGCAACAGACATAAGCTCACAGAGGAGACCTTTAACAGATCTTTGTGCAGTGGAAATGGAAAGGTGGCTAAGGAAAATTGGTAGTAAGAGATAGGGATAAGAGGAAAATCCATCCGTTCTTTACCTTGGTTAGTCAGTGGAGTGGGGAAACATAATTGGTTGCAGAACACACAGGCTGTTGCCTCCATTCAGAATAATTATTTACAACTGGTTGAAGAGGAATGTATATTATGGTGACAGAACAGGCCTCTGGATTTGTAAACACATTTTCTTTGAAGTCTATGATTTAAGGATAATCACTTAAGAATACTGTAGTGTGAAGTATCAGGCCTCTTGCTGAGCTACATGGCTTTCCAACCCTTTCCAACACTCTCATCATCTTCAGCAGTGCTATGATTAATCACATTAAGTTTAGATGGAGAAGTTAAGAAATGAAACAGAGTACTATGTCTGGTTTCAGCACTGGAATCACAAGTCCATGTTGCCCACAATTGCTTCTTTACAGTAGAACACAAAGAGATCAGGTGTTCCACTGTAATGGATTAAGGAATAGCATAAGGAAAGCTGGTTTAGGATCAGAGGAAGGAGGAATGAAAATTCTCCTGGAAGAATTATTGATGTGGAAAATACAGGTGGTATCATATTACTGGGACAAATCTGCAATGAACTGAAATAGGTCCTGATGAAAGTAACATAAAAAGGGCAAATGAAAGACTGCAGCTGAATATTGAGAAAACAAAAATCCTGACTACAGAAGAATCACACAACTTTACTGTCAACAATGAAGAAATTGAATTTGTGAAAGATTCTGCATACCTTGGCTCAGTCATCAATTCAAAGAGAAACTGCAGCCAAGAAATTTGAAAAAGACAGAGACTTGGAAGGGCAGCAGTGAAGGAGCTAGTAAAGATCCTCAGGTATTTCTCTGGAGACTGAGGCCAAGGTTATCTTTGTTATTGCTCTCCTGATTGTGTACAGGTGTGAAAGCTGGACAATGAAGAACAATGAAAGGAAGAAAGCAGATGCATTTGAAATATAGTACTGGAGGAGAGCTGTATGACTGACAGAAAAATGAACATGTAGGTCCTAGATCAAATCAAGCCACAACTTTCCAGAGAAACAAGAATGGTTAAAATGAAGCTGCTGTACTTTGGGCATATCATGAGCAGGCAAGATGCACTGGAGAAGACAGTAATGCTAGGAAAAGGCAAATGTAGAAGAAGAGAAAGACCAACTATGAGATGGATGGATTCCAAAAAGAAAGCCATAGCCTTGAATTTGAAAGAGCTACCAAGGACAGGGCATTCATTGGAGAAAATTCATTGATAGATCACCCTAAGTCAGAGACAGCTTCATAGCATGTAACAACAAAAACTTAAGAATGTTGCTAGAATAGTCCTGCAAAGAATCAGGAAAGACATGTGATCCCTGAAAGATCCATGGTTCCCCAAACTTTCTGGACTGGAAAACACATTTGAAATTTTGAAAGAGTATTGTGGGTGGTCTTAGAAACTGGCTGCCATGGCAGTGGGTGTTGCCTATACATAAAATGGTTTCTACATTGGTCCATGGCCATAAAACATTCCTTCTCCTGAAGGTAACTGATGCAACAGGGTAGTTTGTTCAGGCAGAGGTGGAATGATCTCAAAAGCACAAAATTACTTTTTTTTCTCCTCCAAATAAAGATGGTGCTGGGGGCAGCACTTTAATTTGCACACAACAAGTAGTCTAACACATTTATTGTTATAGAAGCTTTCACAAATCGGAGCACTCCTAGTCAACCACAGCTGCCAGAAGTGGACTGTCTCCCATGAAGATCTTATACCACAACAAACTCATTTGTTTGGTTTTATGATATTCTTGGGTTTTTGACATCAGATGGTTTCTTCAATCATAGTGGACTATTTATCGTTTTCTGACTAGTAAATAGAAATGATAATGTGAAGATCTAATATACTGGTGGTTAAACTTTAAACTGAAAAGCAAGATATATGAAGGCATACTAAGAAACTAGTATGTCCCAGTTCCACTTAGATAACAAAACTGGAAAGGGGACAATCATTTGCTTAGGGAACTATAGAAAGATAGTTGTGAGAATGCTTGATCGGTTTATTATGTACTTGAAGCAAGTCCCTGCTTTTGTGAAGCTATATTTCCCTGTCTTGGGTGAGGACTGCTTTGAGAAGTGGGGAAAGCCAGGCTGCCATTCCACAGGCCTGCTCTGTGGTGGTCCCCACCTGCAGAATATTTGTAGATGTACTAGGTGGTGCTGTGGTGGGGATCAGATAATTGTGATGGGGCAAATAGTCTAGGCAGCAGTACCTTCTGGGACAAATAACATGTTGCATAAAAATATGTTAACTGAATTTCATGTGTGTTCTGAAGTGGAACTATTGCTCTTAGAGGGGATGGTTGGGAGCAAAGGTGTGACCACAGCGTGTTTTGTATATTTCTAGCCTTCCTTCTCTCTTTTTGAAATCATTCCTGTTTGGAAAGCTTTTCCTCAGGCATGCATGCGCACATCCGTGGGTGGTGCATGCAGGCACAAACTCCTCCCCTTTAGTAGAAAAGGCTGTCAATCCGAGGAAAGTGGCTTCCAGCCGGCATCAGAGGTTTCCCCCACTGTCAGGAAGCACTGGTGCAAGTCCATCTCTAGCTCGAGGAGGTCATTTCACTGACTTCTGGGCTCTGAGGACTTCAGATCAGAAGCCCCATTGGAACCACATTCTTCCTTCTATTTGGAGTAAACTACTGTTGAGACAGGAAGACACAGACGGAGCTACAGTTCTCTTTAAGGCAACAGTGTGGGATCTGTGACTCTCCAGATATTATTGGACTGCAACTCCAATAAACCTTAGCCAGCAGTGCCAATACTAAGGGATGTCAACAATAGGAGCTGACGTCAACAACATTTCAGTTAAGCAACAGCACCCTCGCTGATGTTTCCGGCTTCAACAGCTTAACGTCAGGCTCCTGAAGCAGGAAACATCAGCAGGATCACCAGCTTGGGCTTCCCATGGAGCTGTCCAGGGTACTGCCCATATCTTCACGTCCTATTTTGCCTCACTTCGCTTCAATTTAGCTGGCAATGCTGGACTGGAACCTTGACTGCCCCAACTTGCTTTATTCTATTGTTCCTTATTGGAAGCAGGGCATTGTGTCATCCAACTGTGCTTGGCCAGAACAACTGTTGTGGCAGTGATTGGATGAGAACAGGCAGAACCTTCTCTCCCACCCCACCCCCTCTCCATTTTTCAGACAGGTAAGTCATTGAGGACTCCTTATTCATTTTTCTCTTTTCACCTCCCCGGTCTGTGCTCAGCTGTAGCTACAGCAAGGGTGAAGAGCTTCTTTAACTCAGAGGGACAATTCTATGTTGAAGTTTCTTACCCCTGAGCTAGAGTGATAGAATGGAAAGGAAGGCAGGGTTTCTATATCCTTAGAGGTGTGCAAAACAGGGAATTTCAGCAGATCTACCTTTCTCACCCCAGCAAGACAAAATGCATCTGCTGAAATTTCCCTGCCTATGCACCTGCTAAACATATAAGCTAGCAGTTCTGTTTTTCATGTTGCCACCATATAACAGCATTCTGTGAGCCTCGGCATTTAGTCATGCTGGCCACATAACCGCAGAAACTGTCTGCAGACAAGTGCTGGCTCCCTCAGCTAAGAAATGGAGATGAGCACCACCCCGTAGTCAGATATGGCTGGACTTAATGGCATGCTCTGCTGACCTGTTGAGGGAAGCGAATGGCAAAACACTGATCCAGTTGTTTATTAGAACTTCAGCAAAGTACTTGATTAGGATGATTGGGTAGCCTTCATACTGAAATCTGACTGCCTGCCTGCCAACTAATCTATAACCTATCGCAGTAGATCAGGGTGAGCTATTGTGTCATTGGACTACAACTCCTATCATTCTCACTATCTTCTATGCTGGCTAGAGCTGATGGAAGTTGTGGTCCATCAACACTTGGAAGGCTACAGATTCCCCACTGCTGCACTCAACAGACAGAAACACAGGATCTCACTCTTCATCCATGTAGTTCAAGGCAATATTCAAGATTCCTATCCCCACTTTAACCCTCACAACAAAGTTTTGGTGTAGGATAGGCTAAGATATATTAACTACACCAGCTTTCCCCAGCCTGATGTTTTGGATTTTAGCACCCATCAGCCCCAGACATCATGACCAATAGTCAGAGGCAATGGGAGTTGTAGTCCAAGGCATCTGGATATTATTAGCTGGAGAAGGCTGAACTACTGTACAGTTACTCTGGAGATTGACTGTTGAGCAGCGGTATCAGTCCTTACATTTTCCATCTAAGTCCAGCTGTATCATACTAACTCAGATTATTTCCAGCTATTTATGGTATTGCACTGAAACACATTAAAATTGGTCTTCTCAAATAAGTACACTGTCGAAACCACAAAAATAATTCTATTGCACTTAGCTTCAGTGTAATCTTTTTACACAACTGGAACACAATCATACCATTGACTTTTTTAAATCAACTAGTATCAGTAGGTGTGTGGTTAAGAAATATTTCAATAGAAGAAGGAATATAGACCTCAGTACTGCTAAGATATTGGCTCTAAAACCTGGATAAGCTAATGTGATAGTATTTGAAAGTTAAGCTCCAAAATGTATTAATGCTATAACTCTATACAGTTATATGAGCTATTGACATTTGACCTGTGTACTTAAGAGAATTTTATGATGTAGGACCCAGAAATATCTCTCTTTTCAGTTCTGAGAAACAGATTCCCTGCCATTAAGAATGTACTGTACTACTGTACTTGACCAAAATGACTATTTCATTTTTGACACTTCAGGCCACAGTTCACAATGTGAGATGGTAACTTGACTTTCTGGCCACTTGGTTGAAAACATTCCTTCATATCATTGAATTTCCCTTCCTCTGTCTCACACACACTTAATTGTACCTATTATGCATTGGTCAATTCATATGGCCTTTCCCTCGGTCCATAATGAAGCCAGCTTGAGTTGACATTTCCTGTTGGTTTTGATGTGTTATAATTTCTTTATGAATTCTTAAAATGTGCTAAATCATCTTTCAAAATGTTCCACTCTGAATTGTACCAAAAAACAGTCTGAACCAATTCAGAGCATCCCAGAACTGGACATAATGGAAGATGTGTGGCTGTTGTCAAAAGTAACTCTCTCTCCTTCCTGCATTGCTGGTAAGTAGCTGATGATACAAAAATGATGGTGGGAGATCATTGTGCTGCTGAGTTTCATGTAAAGCCAAAGAACTGCACCAAGGATGGGGAAACTTGCAATGCAATAATATTATGGCAGAGGTTTGGTATTACTAGATGTTATGGGAGTGGGGAGGAGGAGCGGGCAAACTGCAGAACTACTTTTGGCAGGACTCTTGTGGATGTGTGCCATATAGCACCCAGCGCTGTCCACAGTCAAGACTGGTCTTCATTCCATAATTCACAGAAGCTGTCAACTCAGATGCATCTCTCTCTTTTCTCACACATATGTGCATGTGTGCACATGCATACGCGTGCATGAGTGCACACACACACACACACATGCACGCGCACAGATTTTATACTACAATTCAAAATGGAAATGTATCGCTCCCTTCCACTGGTGATTCAGACTAGAATCACTATTTTCTGTTAGCTTTCAATAGAGAGTGGTAGAACACTCTGGACTGGAAGTGGGAGTAGCTCCTACAATTCTAAACAATTTATTAACAATGTTCCTACCCCAGTATAAGTCTTACATACACTTCTTTCTCTTTTGGCAGTAGGTCTAATATTGTTCCTGCAAGGGCACCGTTGCCTGTTTCATTCTGAGAAACCCTTGTGCTTAGTGGGTGCAAATCAAAAGAGTCAGTCCTGGAATGTAGTTTTCCCCCAGGTGTGGCATCTGGGACTGTGATTGGCAGGCCCCTTATTTTAGTTCCACCTCCTGGCTGATCCCCTTGCAAGAGCCTCAGCGATCGCAGGAAGGTTATTCACATCCTCCTCTTCTTGGTGATTGGCTCTCTTCATGCTGTGTGTGGGGAGTGGCCAAAGTTGTCTTATCCCTTGAGAAAGTCTTGATGCAATGTCAGATCCTTTATCAAGTCTCCTACTTGAAGAAGAAGATGGAGGAGGAGGAGGAGGAGGAGGAGGAGGAGGAGGAAAGCGCATGCCCCATGTCTTTTGTAAAATAAATGTGTATGGCATGTAGTTATTGTAGCTTTGGATTTTAAGCCACCCCATCTGGTGGTGTTATCTGCCTATGACAGAAGGTCTACCTCTTGCTGTTAGGAAAAAAACAAAAACACCCCCTCCCCCCACTGCCCAAAACAAGTATTTTGATTAAACTTGCATGCACTTAAGCCATTCCTTTGAACCTTTACAATTTGGCACTGGGCTCACTGACTATGAATGTCCTCATCTGGATTCAACAAGTGGCACAATGTCATGCACTTAAATCCCTTAACTGGAAATTTCTTGCCTCTCATTTGTTTAGCCACAGTAGAGAAAAGACTAGTCACAAAACTTTCCTCTGTGCTTTAGAAGATTCCCCTTTGAAGTAGCAACCAACCATAATACTGTAATAGAAGCAAAGCCTGCGCTTCGCATCCCGAACATATTTCCTTCTGAAGAAATGTGTCAGAATTGCAGGGCTGAGGCAGGACTTGCAAACTAGGACTGTTTCCCTTCTCTGCTCTGGTCTGAACTTTTTGTCCAGCAGCCATAAATACGTAGATACCAAAGAGTTAATTTGTGTTTTTAAACCTCCTTCCCAATATCCTCTCTCATTCCTGCATAAAAACCCCATGTCCAGACATCAAATCAGTAAACCCTGTTGCCTGTCAGAGAATACAATGTCAGGCCATTAGTATGTTAATAAGTCCGGAGGGTGACAGGTGGCCTACTAGACAGCTCAATTAAGCTGCTCATTAAACACACGCTAACGAACAGCCAAGGCAGGGCCTGAACAGCACCATTCTGTAATGACATGATGTCAGAGCGAACAAATGAGGAAAAATAACAAAAACATTACAGCAGTGACAGACGCCACTAATAAGGACCCCTTGCACTACATCAGCCCTCAAATCAATGAGCAACAGGGATCAAAACCTCGACCCAATATTCTCAGGGGACTAAATGCAGAAAGACTTTGGGTCACTTTAAAAAAATACAAATAAAAATCGAAAGCTAGGAATTATTACAGAATATGATGAACTCACAGTTGACAGGAAAAGAAAAAGGGAAAGAACTCATTCCCTCTTCAGGCAGTCACTGAATGTAAAAAAGGAGGTCCTTCGAGGAACTGAACAAATCATTCCTGATTGGGACCATGGCTGGAATTGGGCTTGCATCGCTTCCTTGGCACATTGAAGCCTACAGGTGTGAATAATGCGCCATCCATGCTCAGCCTACTTGCTTGACAGAGGTCACCCCACAACATCAAGAGCAAATAGCTCACTCTTCAAGCACCGGCTGGGACATCATCTTCTTCATCATCCTCTGAAAAGGATGCTTGGCAGCAAGTAAATAATTCATTTCCAAGTAAGGGATTTCCCCATGTAATAAATTCAAGCATCCAACTGGTGTTGAGCCTCTCATTGCTAAACTAATAGGCTGATTGACTATTATAGGGTCATGACCTTAGCTCTTACATGCTAGATGCAGAGTTGTGTTAAGTTAGCAAGTGACACCCCGGTTTGTCACCAAAAAGATCAACTTTAAGGCTTACGCTAATAATGGCAATACACAGATGTCAGCATCATCACAGTACACCTTGTCCAATAACTTACAAGGCAGTTATTAGTTGTGTCTTTCACTATTCTCTGGAAGGTCTAGTAGCAGCTTCAGTGATGAATGTGGTCAGTTTGTATTGTGTCCCGCAGCCCACTGGGTCATATATTGGTTTTCAGTGCTAAGGGTTAAGATGTAGAGGGAAAGAAACTACATGTCACAAGGCCAGCCCCACCATTAGGCAGAGTGAAGAGGCTCTGGATGTCATGAAAGGGCAGGAAATTGCTAGTTACGTACTCCTTCCTCTTTTTCAGTTCTGGCCTCATACCTTGACCAACACTGGTACTATGTACTTGGGAAGAATGGAGATGCCATTCCTTGTTCTGCAGCTCTGACTCAAGCAGTAACATGTCTTGGGCCAGTCTTGTGCGATGGATGCATCTGAGCATTTGCAGATTGCATTTCCTTTTCTACTGAATAAGCCACAGCCATCTGCAACATGTCTGTTTTCAAAATGAAGTGTCTAGGGCAAAAAATGTGACTTCAGACTTGAGCACTACATCTCTTAGGTTACAAATTAAGCACTAAGTTCTAAAGATAAATCATCATCTGGTAGGCTACTGAAAAATCCCTTAGAAAATTCCTGAAACATCTGATAATAGCCTAACTACCAAGCTGTTTCTGGCTATAGTAAAAGTAATATTACAAGCCTATGAAATAATAGGTTATCCTTACACACGTCTTCCATGAATACAAGTAAGCAAGTTTACAATTAAGTTGACACTTGATGGAAGGGGTGAATATCAACAGGCTAGGCATGACAAACATCTTCATTAAAGCGATTCATACTCCATCTGTACTGTCACATTAAACAGTTCCATGAAAACAGAGGAGCACCTATACTGCAATGGTATCCATTCAACAGACACAACAGTTGTTCTGTTACTCTTTCTGCCAGAACCTGGACTGTGCTTAATTAGTACATAATAATGAGTTTTGCTTATCTATTAAACCAAGCATGATGTTGTTTGTCTCAGTGCTGGATTGCACAACAGTGCTGAATGTCAAGGACTGTTCTGATAAACCTGCTGCCTGTGCATGCCAAGTATTTGCTGTTTGTTTGTGATCAAGGAAGATTGTTTACCTACATTACTTACATTATATGAAAGATGAGAGGATATTTAATGGGGTATTTTTAATGGACATTGAATGATTGATTTTATTTAGTCAATGTAAACACTGCCATTCACTGCCAAGACTCTTTGGGTGAAGTATCATTTCAAACCAAATTCAATGAAACCATGACACTTACAGATCCTGTAGGAAACCCACTAAAATCTAGCCAAGCTATAGAAAGGCATTAACAATCAGCTATAAAACATGATGTTTTATAGCCTTCACATGACATTGGAATGACTTCAGAGTTGGCATCAGATAAACATCTCCTGTGAGGGCATTCTGTATCCAAGGCCCCACAGTCAAGAAGGCCCCCTCTCTCTGCTCACTCCTGGTTTGTCTAGCTTCAGATGTAGGGAAGGCTAGAAGAAATCTTCAGATGCAGAATGAAGCATCATGGAGATGGTGAGATAAAGCTTGGTCAAAGTAGAGCTGCTGCTACCCTTGTAGACTGATATGAAGAATGCACAGATAATGACAGCCAGGGCTATCCAGTGAGAGGACTAAATAGAAAGAAAGTGGAGTTGAGGTGGATGAAAATGGAAAATAAGAACAGAGGAGGATGGAGATGTGGATCTATCACATTTCCCATTGCACAGGCCTAGGATCTTCAGGGTGGTGCCCAATGCCCACTAACGTATTCAAGGACTCCTCTTATGGGTCACACCAGAATCTCTGCCCCTCCTGTTTTTAATTGTATTTCTTAAGAATTTAAAATTTCATTTTTTAAAAAATTAAAAATCTGGCACACTGCAAAATGAAATGTTTGAGTTGAAAAGTGTGGTTTCATGTTTTGGAGCTCAGACACAACCTTTGCCTTATCTCTAGCTTCCAAGGCAAGTAGCATTTCTTTTAGTCCCACCAGCCTGCTTTCTAGGAAAGTGTGTTTGTCTGTGCCTCTCATAGTAGACATTTAATGAATGTTCAAGCTCACCTACCATGGCAGTCATTTTATTTTTTATTTATTATCATTTTTATAAAGACTAAAGAAAGAAAAATAAAGAAAGATATGAAAAGAAAAAGATACCAAGGGATCTTGTACAAAAATTACATATAATAATATATGTGGGAAATATCACAAAAACAGTACCAAATTTACCGAATTTGTAACTACAATTTTAACATAATAATTCTAAGTTTAAAATAATAGTTAAATTAATTAATTTTTTCATCATCAACTTCATGATTTACCTTATGAGTTGCTTTATAGCTGAAGCTCTCAGAATTCTCTTTTAGGAGAAGTAAATAAAGATGCTTACACAGTGCCCAAATTCAAAGTAAGTACCAGGCTTTTCCACAATTTGGGAGGCCCTACAAACATGACCAGCTTGCAGTAGCAACCTACTGAACCTCCGTATAGGGAAGCACATGGAGCAGGGCCTCAGAAGATATTCTCTGAGCATCTTATGACCATTGTTATTATCTTGCAGTGAAATCTTATACATGTTTATTCAGAAGTTCACTTCACTGAGTTCATTGAGACTTTCTCCCAGGTAAGTGAACATAGGATTGTAGCTTTAGACTCCAGAGAAACCTGGTTATAATATCTGTTTGTGTGTGTCAGGTTCTCTCCAGACCTCTTGGTAGTTCCAATAAGTCTGAAAAAGTGAAAAAACCACTAAAGAATAACAGAAGCCCAGTAACTAAGAAGAAACACAAATATCTAACTTTACCTGATGCCACTTTAGTGAAAAGGTTTCACAGCTGCAACATGTGCAGAAGCTGGCAGTGGTTTCCCATTCATGACAGAAGCTCAGATGCACAGATGATTTTTCTCAGAGACTTTGTACAACTTTGTGTGTGCATTCATAAAACCAGTGGTGTGATAGCCTCCCAATTTCTTTCTTACTTTATTTTACTGAATAGAGTTAGAGATTGAATTCTGCACCTTCCATTTGTTGCTGTCATGATGGGTTGGGTTGAGAAGTCACTCCAAGACGGCACCCCACTTTCATGAAAATGGCCTGCTTCATGAATGCCTAAGCACACTGATGTCAGACAGGCATGCACGTCCCCAGGCTGAATGCTGCCCACCAACCATGCAGCCTTCCCGATATTTGCCAGCGCCACTGTTTGGCAGTCCACCCAGATGGCAACAAGAAGCTTTCTCAAAACTGTTGTGGGTCAACTTCAAATTGTGACTCATGATGTTGACTTGTTTTCCTGAATCATAGTTAAGATTAACCATAGTATAGGGCTCAGACATAGCATGAAATGCTGCTTAATGGAAGACAGAAGCAAAGCTTCTGATATCCTCTCATGGCTTTACTGGAGGAGGATAGGGGAAGGGGGGAAAACATGAGTCCAAGGCTCATGCATATAACACTAAATCTTAATTCAGTTTACACCTGAGGCAGATCAACGTATTTCTTATTTTGGAGTTCTTCAGGTGGCAACACTACCCTTCACACACTACCTCTTTGAAGATCAATATACTTATGCACCTCACAGAGATCTCCTTTTTATACTTTGTTATGTTATGTTAGTCACAAAGTCGTGCCTAACCCATCACAACCCTATGGACAACATTCCTCCAGGCCCTCCTGTCCTCCACCATTCCTCAGAGTCCATCCAAGCTCACACCCACCGCCCCAGTGACTCCATCTAGTCACCTCATCCTCTACCATCCCCTTCTCCTTTTGCTGTCAATCGTTCCCAGCATCAGGGTCTTCTCCAATGAGTTGTCCCTTCTCCTTAGGTAGCCAAAGTATTTGAGTTTCATCTTCAGTTATAGTTTGTAGTTATCTCAAATAGATTTAATCTCCTATTTATCAGGTCATTATTAATCAGATGGTTTCAGAAATGCCTAATGTGGAAATACTGGGGAAGTGGGGTTGTTCACTCAAGCTGCATTAGTAAAGTTAGACATAGACTTGAAAATGTTCCTGCATTCTTAAAGCCTGACTTTAATCTCATCTAAACTGAAAAGTCACTCCATGACCATCTGTGCCTATTATGCTTTCTGTGTGAAATAGTATTCAGTTCCAACAGGAATCTCTTTATTCAAGTAAGCTTTCTGGTATAAGCCCTGCTCTATTCTGCAAGGCTTTCTCTGAAGTAAAAGTGGGTAGGATTGCAGGTCAAGTCAATTAGCACCCATAATGTGGTGATTTGATTGAGCAACCAAGCAACTAAAATCCACCTATATGCCAACAGAGTTGATATTTCAAAATGGTTTGATTATTTGAAATGCATTACTTAAATGAAGGGATTCCCATTGGCGGTGCATAGCCTTTCACACACTATGGCTCTGGATAATGTCTGATTGAACATCCACACATTTGATCAGATGGTACATAATAGATGGTTGTTTTCCGCTATAACAGGTGCCACAAGGCTGATTTGCAATGCTATTCTCTTTTCAAGTAGTTAGCAAGATATTGCTGAAATCATCCCAAACATAAAGATTCCAGCATAGCTCTTTACTTCACAGACACTGAGGGTGGGATGTACTTTTCCTCTTAAATTATCCATTGACTGGACTGAAGAAAACACTGGATTTTTAAAAAGATTGCTGAGAAGGTTTCTTTAGTGCCTTTGCTCCTATAAGATTTAAGGCAATGTGAATGATCCATCTATGTGATGTGTAATGCGGGTGATCCGTCTCTGCTTGTTACCTTGGTAGAGGTACAGACCCAGAAGTAAGTCTAAGATAATAGGCTGAAGGCACAGTCGTCTTCTCTTCGGAAAAAGTTATTGCCCCAACAAATGCCAGTTTGTTTTTTGATTTTCCACGGTCCAGCCCTGTATTTACAACAGAGAGAGACTTTAGAAGACTAAACAGTGATCATTACCCTGAATATGCACACTGACAAAAGACCTGGCCTGCCTCTGTGGTTGCTACAGGCAAATTATCATCTATACCTTGTGTTGCTGCCATTTTTGTTTCATCTTTGCTCATTGTAATGTTGTAATGTTTGTTTAGATTCTAGCATGCAATTAAATTCACTGAAGGAAAAGAAGCTTATTAGCTAGATTCAGCTTAGAATTTCAGAATAAATCAGGACTCCTATTGGGACAACAGTAAAAGAATTGGGGAAAATTAACCACAGATTAGCAGTCTTAATGAAAAGGTTTGTATCACCCTCTGTGAAGCAGATACCTGATCCAGTGAGACGTATTTATTGCTCCTGGTTTGCATGAAATACATTGGCACACTTTTATAAAACTAAGAATTTAGGGTTTTCACCTGAAACAAATCTAACTTACAGTAGAGTTTATCCTGCCAAACTTTGGACAAAATTAAAAAGATGGAGGGAGAGAAAGAGAGAGAGCTTTATGAGTCAACTGCAACAGCGTACTGAGATTTCTTTCACCGAATATGCTACCTTAGGCAAGTCCACAATAGATACAAAAGGGTTCAGATATCTATGACTCCAACTGGAAGATTCTTCTGAAGTCCAACTTTATCTGAGTCATATGGATTCTGAGGACTTGTGGACAAGTTGATTATTGTGGGGGAGTATTTGTGGAAGAGTTGATTAGTGTTAATTTATGTGCACTTGCACAAGTGGAACTAAATTTATTAATTTATTTTTCGATTTATATCCTGCCTTTTCCCTACAAAGGGCTCAAGGCAGCTTACATCATTCTCCTCCTCCATCTTATCCCCACAACAACAACCCTGTGAGGTAGGTTGGGCTGAGAGTCTGTGACTGGCCCAAAGTCACCAGGTTGGCTCCATGGCTGAGCAGGGACTAGAACCCAGATCGTCAGAGTCCCAGTCCCATGCTCTTAACCACTACACCACACTGGTATATCCTTAAAAGAAATCTGATCCCATCAGTGAATAGACAACAGACATTGAATAGACATTGACAGTGAATAGACATTGTGAATAGACAATGAAACCTGACAATCAGGAAAAGAAAAAGATGGGAACTGGTTTCATAAAATCTGTACATAACTATGCTCAATGTTATATGAATTTGAAGCTTACCTAACCTATGATTTTAATGTTATTTCTATAACACCAGTCATACATACAGAGTAACATCAGCAAAATGTAGGTCCCTTCTGCAAGGAGCTTGCAATCTAAGTGTTGACAGAGAGAAAGAAAGAAGAACAAATGTGAAGGAAAAGAATATGCAAAGCTATTTCCTCTCCTACCACAGGGGGCTCCTCATGTTTTGCAGCTTTCATTTTGAGATTCATGTGAGCTATCCATAGTGCTGAACTGCATCCTCAGAAAACTCGCCACCATGGAGATCCCTGGATAAAGCTCAATGAACAAAGATGCAGTAGATGAGGAGCCCCGCTGATACAGGAGCTACCAGCCTGTCCCACTTTTATATAACCATTTCTGCAGATGGTTAGAAGTAAAGTTTCTGTGGTTGGTGATGATTAGGAGCGCAAGCCAAAGGCTTCATGTAAAAGGCAGGGTACTGACACAAGAGACAGAGAGAGAAATGAATCTCTGCTTGGAAAGAGCATGGCATTGGCAGCTTATAAATGGGAACACAACAGTCTTACCGTTTTCTCCCTTGAGGACATACACTGGAAAGCTGATAAATGTGATTGCTTCCTGATGGTGGGAACTGCAAGAAACAGCAACAGAGGTTTAGATGATGGTGTGGGGACATGGCCATAGCCTTCTGTTACCAAGCAAGGTAGTTTCACTGCCCTGTTAAGTATCTGATAAGCACTCCATTCCCAGCTATTTTCCTTTTACCCAGGAAGGTGAATCAGGCAGAAGCCTGGGGAACCAAGGCAAGATAACTGGTATGAATTTGCTGTCCTTATTCCCTAAAGCACAGTCAACAAAGGGAATATACAAATGTCTGATTCTGTGCCCAGCTCCTGTGAAATCAATCCCACCACAAAGACACACCATTCTCTCTTCAAAGGAGCTTGGACCACCCCTGTTAATTAACCTCTTCCCTATCTTGCTTCTCACAGTACCACTTCCCCCCTCTTTTATGGTTGTTGTGGCTATTGGCTATGTTTTCACTCGGAGGCGTGGGTTCCTGGCGATCTTTGGTCCCTTCTTGTTTCCTTATGCAACACAGTGTACTTTATGGGTGAGGGTAATTAAGCACTGATAATCCATAAAGAGCCATAAGAACATGAGAGAAACCAAGCTGGATCACACTGAGGATCCATCTGGTCCAATGTTCTGATTGCATAGTGGCAGACCAGGTGCCCATGGGAAACCACGAGAGGACATGGGCGCAACAGTATCCTCCCACCGAACTTCTCAGACACATAGTGTGCATAGTCACATGGCCTCTGATACTGAAGGTTGAATATAGATGGGGATTGGTAGCCTCGATAGCCCTATTCTCCATGAATGTGTTCTGTGCTCTTTGAAGCCATCCAAATCTGTGGCTGTGGCTACATCTTATGAAGCTGAATTCTGTAGTTAAACTATGTGCTGGGTGAAAAAGTCCTTCCTGTCCTCTGCCCTGTGTCTCCCATCATTCAGCTTCATGGAATGGTCTCACATCATAGTATTCTGAAAAGGGATTAAAATGTTTTCCTATTTAGTTCCTTATTCGGCTTTTTACCAGGCTAAACATTTTCAGTGTTCCTCACAGAAGAATTTCTCCAGTCCCTTTTGCTTTTAGCTGCCCTTCATTGTTATTTCAAAAGGTACAATGTCCTCACTGAAGTTGTATGAACAAAATTGTACATAATATTTTAAGTGTAGTTGCATCATAGATTTGCATAAGGGCAGTATGAACTTAGCAGTCTTGCTTTCAGTTCCTTTCCTAGCTATGGCCAACAAGGATTTTGTTTTGTTTTTTCACAATCCGTCATACCAGATTGACTTTTTCAGTGAGCTGCCTACCACAGACCCAAGATCTTTCTTGGTCAGTCACTGCTTGCTCAAATCCCATCTGCTTCTATTTGCAGTTGGGATTTTTGGCTCCAGTATGCATTACTTTACAGTTGCTTACATAAATGAAGCCAGTTCATTGAAAGACCAAAGCAGGTCTTTGACCAACAGAATAACCCTCATGCTTCAAACCCAGGCAAATTGACATAGGCCTGCTCTTCAGTTCAACAGTTCTTTCTTGTTTATGACCGCTGAGCAGGGCTGTCAAGAACGGGGCATTTTGGAGGGCCTTCATTCACAGGGTCACTTTAAGTCAGAGATGACTTGATGGCGTGCAACAGCACAAATTGCTCTCTCTTTCTTCCTCACTTGATATAGAACTTCCACCCACACGTCGGCTGCTTTCTTCCTTTCCTGATTAGACCCTTTGCTTTTCTGCTTGGTTCTCAGGACACCTGCTCCTCTTTACCAGGAAGCAACATCCCTCCCTCCTGGGAAGAAAAACATGCTTGGTTTTTCTTTCCCTCCATCCCCATCCCTCTAACAGACATAGCCGCGGGTCTGGGGCACACTTTTGCACATTTAACAAACTGATATTTCTGTAAATAAGAAATATTTGATTATTTTCTTACCTGGCCTTTGTCTAGTCACTACTTTCCCACCATAGGAAAGGAGCTCAATTTAGATTGCATTCTGCTCACTCAGCAAAAATTCAGCCACCCCAGTTCATATTTCCATAGAAAATGCTAACCATCTTCTAGCACTGCATGGGGGTCCTCAATGGTTTGGGGTCCATGGGCCTACAGCTGGAACAAGGAAAGGTGCCGGAGCCACTCTTTGGAAATAGTTGTCATGGGGATACATTGCCCATTCATTAAAAGGCCAGTCAAAATCCACTTATTTTCTAAAAGGCAAGCTGGTGAAACTACAAGAAAAGCAACTCGCCCAAGAACCTAAATCTGAACACCGAAGCGCAAAACTATACTTGTGAATCCAAATAAAGTCGGTGCTGGAACATGGCACTTTGCTTTGCAGAGTGGCAGCCTCCCAGGTGATTTTTTTAAAATCTGAAGAACTAAAATAAAAATCAGGAGAGGCAGGCAGCCTGGCATGCACCAAGGGAGGTGTTCCTTTCTCTTACTTTCTTCCACCTCCTTTCCCACCTGACCTTCCCTACATAAGGTTTTTAACCTGGTACTTTATACAGGCTTCTTCCATTCTCTTTGTAGATGAAAAAGAATTTACACATAGATTCCCCCCATCCAAGGTTTTGCTTTCTCTCCCGTTTCTCTGTTGTAAACTGCCTAGAGAGCTTCTGCTACTGTGCCGGGTATAAACACTAGCCTTTATTCCAGTTTGTTGTGCCTTTCAGAAGGATAATGCCTCATTATCCTTATGAAAAGAAAAGTTGTAGGAATGGCTGCAAGATGCAGGAGAGGCCCTGGAGGATGATGACATCATATAAAAGACCCATCATCTTCTGTGAGTGAAGGATCACAAGTGTATAATTTATGTCTTGCCTAGAGAAGTCCTCTGTCCCTCTGCCATTCCATGCAGCAGGTTGGTAGAAGGACAGATCACTCATGTCGGAAGCCTGAACTGATTGCAGGCTGGGGGCTTTTGAAACTAGTCTGGGGGCCACAGGTTGCCCAGCTCAATCCTATATTCTTTCAGAGGACCCCCACACCTCTTCTGCCAGCCACCTGCAGCCTGCCATTTATATTGTTATTGTATTTTTGCAGGCTAATAATGTTTAGGCTCTTATTTACAAGACTGCCTTAATTCACCATAGAATGCTTTAAATTTGTGCATATAATGACATACAATTAGTTATTTATCTGACTTTTATTTTTGTGCTGCTCCTTAGCCATAAAGACTCCCAGAGTGCCTTATATATAATTAAGCATGGCATTCCTTGCCTGACAGTGTACAATCAGAAAAACCATATCACACCAGGAGAAGAGAATGAGGAGGGGCAGAGGGGAGAAAGTGTCTTTCAGCAGGGCTGGTGGAATGCTCTAATCCTCCCTCTCATCTCTGCCTGTACAGCCTGCTGGAAAGGCTGCTGGTTGAAACAGCTTCTGAAGGAGGAGTCTTCATGATGGAGGCCTTCCAGCCGTGGTCTCTCTCTCTCTCAACTCAAGATGAAGTAAATATTCATTAAAATGAACAAGGCAGCTTTCGAGGGAAGTAATGCTGATGTATTGGAAAGAATTGTGGAACCATCTGCAGTGAAAGCCCTGCCAGCCCCATTGGAGTGGTAGATCACATGCATCAACATCACCAGGTAGTGTTCAGAAAGGCTCCTGAGTGAATGCCCTGCCAGATAGTGTCAGCGGTACTGGACTGGGTGGACCGATCTTTTGATTCAGCATTTTATGCCTGATTCAGTTGGGGGGAAATGGTTGCAAGTAACTTAACTCACAATTAACTTTAGCTGGATTACAAGTAGTCCCTGGGCTATGAACATCCAGGTTACAAACAGCCCATACAATGAATGTGTGGACTACCATAACTATTATAACTATATATTATTATTATTGATATTATTCATTGTACTATGTATTATATTGTATTATGTATTGATATTATATATTGCATTATGTATTATTGTGTTAAGGTTTGCTTTGATTTTGTATAATTTATAGTTAAATATCATATTGCTTGATTGTATGGATCTAATGTATTATTGTATTTTTATGGAGTGTGCGTGTGCGTGTGTTCTATTGTAAGCCATTCAGAGAGCCCTATGGGCTATAGGGCAGCGTACAAATGTAATGAATGAATGAAATGAACCCTATATGACTATCTCTAGCAAAAAGCACAAATATAGCTATAGAAAACTATGCAACACTTAATCAGTGGCCATGAAATTCCCTAACAATTCAGTAGTCATGAATATCTTTAGGGAACTATGCAATACATTTGGCTACATGTCTGTCAGTGGCTGCATAGTTCCCTAGAGGTACAGTATTCCATGTTTCATTCCATGGTGTTGGCCCCTGCACACCCAAGCCAGTGTCTTTTGGGGCATGAGCAGGGTGAGTAGTATCCTTTGGTTTCTCTTTAACATTTGCCCTTGCAACCACGTCCTTGAAGTAGGGATGGCAAATTTTAAGAGCAAGATCCTAGCATAGAGAGGTGCACAAAGATTTACTGTGCAGTTACCAAGGCCCTCAGCTGCTACAAGGCCATTTATAATGAGGAAAAGAAAATGGCAGTACAAACAACACTTGATGCCTACTTCAAGAAAACAACTCCAGCGGTATCCACATCTCCCCTCCCCAGCCACAGCCACAGCCACAGCAGCACAACTGATGCACAAATCAATAGGTAGAACTTTCATTTGTTAAATCATGCAATCACTGACACAACCAGGCCTGAGAAACACCCTCTTTTCTAGAAATCCGCATGTGTGCATCCATGAAATGCAGCTGACACTGACCAGGCACCAGTCCAGAGAAAACTAGTTGGCACTTGACAGATAACAGCAGCTCAAACAAAGGGCAATTCACACCAGCCCACCCCATCCTCCTCCTCTTTATGTAATAGCACCCCATCCTCCCCCTCCTTCAGAGCATCTTCTTTGGTATGCAAGTAGGAAAGATCATGCCTTGCCACTTTTTACTTCTATAACCTATTGGAAAGTGTTAACTGTATTACATGTAACCTTCTAATGATATTTGTATTTTAATGTTTAAAAAGGCCAATGGAGGAGTGCTCAGGTGTGTCATCTGGAACAATATGTTGGTAGCTGGTTTTTCTTGAGAATAATCTTCCCCTGTTGTGTATTTTAGACATGCATACACCAGGACATGGGCCTTTTGGTCAATACAATCAAACCCTGTGACTCTCCAGCACCAGGTCCATCTCCATCATCATCATCATCAGTTAATGTTAGGCTTAATGTTACCTCAAGAATGTTCCAAACTGTTTTAGGAATTGTTTCTTGTATTTGAATGTGTGTGTGTGTGGGGTTTTTTTTACAATATTGTACACCTACACACACACACACACAGATTCTCTCTGTTTCTTCAGTATCTGTGGTTTTATCATTATTACAATGATGTATTGTGTTTAAGATGTTTCAGTGAAGATTGCAGTGTTTCTTAAATGTTTCATATACATAAAGACATAAAATATATACATATACTAAGACTAACATTTTCTTACTCATGTGATCAGCTTACATGCAAATTCAACTTAAAGATGTTCTCAGGAACAGAACTTGTTCTTAACCCAGGGATTACCTGTTTTGTCTAGGATCCATAAAAATAATTTCTTCTCCTCACTTACTCTTTCATCTTATATGAAGATTCTAGAAGGATCAGTCTGAAGAGAACTGATCTAATTTCAGTTTAAAATTCTAAATGAATATATCCACTGAATAATTTGTGTATATTTACCACTATTCTTAAACATTATGGTTGTTCACAATTTACAAACATCTCTCTCTGTACTTATTTCAAATAATGGTTATAAGCAGTATCTGTAACTTAGACTTTAAAGCACACCCCTGGAGAGTGAATACACCTATTCCTAAGAAGCTGAATGCTTAAATTTTTGCAGTTCCAGTTGACAGACAACCCACTGGTGTCTGGAAGTTGTAAGTGTTCCTGTTCCAAGATCTTTATGAGATGACAAAGTAGAAATTGAACACAGCCAACCAAGTAGTCTCTGAAGTTGCAGCCTTTTGTGTTTATACTTTTGAAATATCTCTATTGTGATGCTAATATTCATTTTTCAGTAAAAACCTGGATTCGCTCCATGGAAGTATTATAGAAAGTAAGTTAGCTTAATTCCATCTTCTCTTCTTATTGAAGGTGATGATTTTTCCTCTTTTTCTCATCTCATATGAAGCAACATAGCTGATCTGTCCTTCCAATTTCAAAAGAACTTATTTTTTTCCCTCTACTTTAGAAGGCCAATTTCCTCATATTTTATGTATGTACTCTGGGAGTAGTATTTTCTGAACCATGTTTGTATCTGAAAAGTGCAGTGAAATTCTTCCTATGGATTTATTTTCTTGTTGTTAAAATGCAAGTGTTCTGACAGCAATCCTATGCATACTCAAAAACAAATTCCACTGAATATCATGGGGTTTACTCTCATGTAAGCACATCGAGGATGATAACATTAGAGAATTTTACTTGATGATTCCTACATTACTGTTTGCTTTTATTAAATAATTGAGCTGTCTGAACAGCATTGATTCTATAATGAAGTAATACCTATTACATGATGAGGGGATTGTTTAGTTGTTTTCAAATCTGAACTTACACCAGCAAATTAAGAAAGTTGAACATGCAACTCCAAAAGTTGTTCTTGTTATCATTTGTCTGCACCAAGTTAAAAGTGTTTTTGCTGCAACTCCTCTAGAAGCAGTTCTGAAGAAACATTTCTCCTGCCAAAATACACACAGAGTCTAGGATTAAAAGGGCTGAAACCTACCACCAAGTTCTTAACGCCCTCCCACCATCATTAGACTAAATCCGCCGTCATTCCAGATTCATTTTTCCCTTATTCATCTGTCCAACTAATTCCTGCTGCATTCACTGGGCTTACATCTTAATCTTTTCTGTTACATAGAGAATACATAATGAAAAGCTGCATTTTCTGGGTACATGCACACATTTGCGGCGGATGAACCATATGTGAAGTGACATACAATGCTGAATGGAGGCTGAATGGTGTCCAGTGCTAAAAACAGTGCAAGTCCAGGAACAAAAAGCAGCAGAACAAGCCCCCTGCGCTGGGCCTGCCTCGCTTGAACACCAGGAGATTCGCTACTAAAACATGGGTATAATTTCACTGTTTTCACTCACACAAGCTGTGGGAAAGGAGTCACCATCTGATGTTTGATTGTGCTGGATATGTTTTTGGCAGTGGCCTTGCATTTCGCACTGAAAAAAAGTGGTGGGGGAGGTTTGGGGAGAATGCAGCTACATTTGCTGTTTTGAATTTGGCATCTGGCAAGGAGGCACAGCTAAAGAGTCCCTGCCTGGTCACCACCTGAGAGCAAGGACTAGCACCTTCTCTGTGGATCCTTGCTTGTCCCTGGAGCGGCATTCTGCTCAGAACAAGGGACACATGCGGAATTTAATCTGCCCAGTCTGTATTTACTGGGTGCAAGGTTTGCCATTTGTTTGAGCAATAGTCAGTGCCATTTGCTAAATCCAGCAATCCAGAAATGGAATTGCAGGAAACAGAAGCTCAATGTATAAATCCCAATTTGACTATTTTTAAAAGGGGTGGTTATAATTTATTTAGATGCCGCTTTTCAATGCATATTATGAAGACAATTATATACTATGGTGAATCTGTTCTTGAATGGTGTAGGCAAAAAGACCCAGTGTGATGTAATGATAGGAGTGTTAGACTGGTACTTGGGAGATCTGGATCCTAGTGCCTCACTTGATCTTGAAGCTCACTTGGGTGATCTGGGGCCAAACTCTCAGCCTACCTCGCAGGGTTGTTCTGCAGATACATCAGAGAGATCATGTCAGCTGGCTTGGGTTCCCTGCAATAGGAAAAAAGGTGGAACACAAACATAATAAAACATAAATAAAGGTGGAATAAATAATAACTAAATGATTAAATTGAAAAGTAATAGATCAGGTTCAAAAAGAATTAATTGATCACTAATATTTCTTAGCCTATTTTATTTAATGTAAATGTAACATAAATTTGTAATGTGAATTTGACATACAGTTTGCGTGTGTGTTTTAAAGAACAAATGGTTAGAAAGATAATGCATTACTGTTCTGCTTGGAATAGATTACTGATGCATGACAAATAAAAAAGAAAATACAGATGCTAAATTGACAGATATACATTTTCTAAGACCTGTAGCTTTTGTGAACTACTGGATCATTAGCCTTGAGTATGGCAGACCAACATTAAGTTTGTTTTGTGCCACAAGTTTATGATTTGGCCTTTGGAAATTGCTGTTTCTCAATCTCAGTTCCTATTTGTAAAATGGAAATAATAATGACTTATAGTGAGTGCAAAACATGATTTTTGAAAGTATAGAACATTAAAAGGAATATAAAACATTATTTTAATTGTTGAAATTCTTTATTGATTTTATATTTATGCCAGGATGTCTCCAGATTTTATGTATCTGTATAGTTATTTATTTGTATTGGAAGCCGCCCCGAGGCATTTGCGAATGGGGCAGCATATAAGTGTTCCAAATAAATAAATAATAAAAATCTGTGGTTGGATCCGCACAGTGAAGCGTAGATATGCTATGCATATCCATTGACATACATAGCATCTAAGTTAGTCATGAATGACTTGTGCAATTGATTTCAGTGGGTCTATTCCAAGTCTGACTGAGTTGGGATCCTATATTCAGTATCGAGAAGTGAAAATAGCATATCTGAGTTTATTCTAAGTTCATCTATCAATATTTTAATATGTAAACCATCCAAGTAATTTGTGTTGCAGAAGTGTGAATGGGCCTCAATAATATTTACCAAACAATTCTATACATCTAACCAAAAGTGAACACAGTTGCTTTCAATAGGGATTACTCTTAGGTAAGTACATATTGCATTATAGCCTTTGTGAAGTAGGCTTCTAATTGCATAAGTATTCAAATACACCAGCACAGAAGTCTCTGCTAGGGATAGCAAAAAAATCCAAGTTCAGAGTCAAATAACTTTGTGTTTCTATAACTTGTGGATTTCAACTCACAAATTCTGCAACAGAACCACAGGTTCTGCGAGTGCACGTGTGTTCGCTTTCTTTAGAGGTGTATGAAAATATTGCCACAGATGTTTTCTAAAAAGAGAGAAAAATATCATATTCCATCAAGGAGCAGATGACAAACAAAAGGCTCCTGACAACCCGTGAAACACGAATAGAACAGAGTGAACAAAATCTGCACGTCCCCAGCCTATACACCTCCTGATGTGTTTAGGTATCTCTCCCATACTTGGCTACCTGGATTATCAGCAATGCCAGCTCTGAAAGAAGCAGTGATACCATTTAGGAGGTGGGCAGGTAAGCTTAATCCAGAAGACCAGAGTGGTGTTTATTTTCACCACAGAAGACTAATCATTTACTTCAGGTTGTTCTGTGTAGAGGAATGACCCATTTTTACACAGGATGCAGGGGTATAATGGAAGCAAATAATTGCTGTGTTAGTATTAGGGAGGACTATATAAGCAATAAATTAAGGCTACTTTGCAATTAGAGCGATGAACACAGCTGCGGAGACAAATGGCATATGTGCTAATTAAATAATTTGTCACTTGACTGTTAAACAAACAATACAGCCTCTTTACATTACAAACTACCATCTCTAGAATGGCAGAATGGCCTATTAACGAAATGGAAGGAACAGATTGCATTGCCATGTTTGCCGGATAGCAGTTGCAAATGCAGGGTAAAAGGTGGCATATTAAAGAAACTAACATTACTTTTCATACATCCCTCTTTCTTAGACTCAGACACTTCAGAACTGTCTGTGAATAATCCTGCTCAATGCATATATAGTCAGACTAACACAAGGTTTTCTTATCTTCGGTTTCTTGGCAGTATCGTTTTCTAACATTGTTCATCCGGCAAATGTGCATAGATCTGGCAGAACTTATATTAGTCATACCTTCCTACTGGTCATAACTTGACTTACTGTGGTGTAAACACGGATAGGCTTTTTTAATATGCTGTGCCAGTGAACATTATAAAGTTATAGATGGAAAAAACGCTTACACATATTGGACTTGTTGACTGTCTTTCAAATAGATGAGCTGAATGGTAAATGGCAAATTCATGGTAATGTTTTATCAATCATGGAAAATGCCCAGTATAAGACTGCAGTATATAATCTCCTTTAGCCAGACCAGTGCCACTGACTTTAATGGGATTACTGTAGAGTTAATTGGTTGTGGGCTGCAGCTAAAGAAGACACAGTTCTTACTCTGCTTATTTGAAATACTGAATGTTGTTGCGAAGTTCCATCGTTGTTTATTGTAAAGTGCTGTTTATGGAAGGATATATTTTCAATGAAAGTTAAATTTTATTTCTTCCCAATATAGTGACCCTAACAAGCAAATTTCATATTTAAAGTTTTTAAACCCTTATTTTTATTAATAAACTTGGCATTTACAGCATTATCCATGCCATCTTCTGAACACGAGACATTTCAGGTGCAGGGAAATAGTTTTTGATTTGTACAAGACACAAATAGTTTTGCTTATGAAATAGTTTTGCCACTATTCTACTGGTATCTCCACACTTTTGGGGATGTTATTGGTAGCTGGCATAAAAAGGAACTGAACTCACAAAACAGGGTTTATGTGCGTGGGGGTGGGTGAGATAATCTAAATCCAAATGTGGCATTTCAAAAAGAAAAGGAGCCGGGCGAGGAATAGCAAAAAGGCAATGCTTAAAAGGCCTTGCATAAGACAATCTCATTTACATTTACATTATAAAACATATTTTTTTATGTATTGAAACTTCAGAGAGAAGAGGAAAAGGGCCACCTACATGTAGAAGAGAGGTTTTTTAATCCCGATACTGTAGCAATTATTTGTCAGCATTATCTAATGTGGAAATCTTTTGTATCTAAGCTTCTCCTATTTCCTTCTTGCTCTGCCCCCCTCCCAGTTCTTCCAGGCTCCCTCAGCTAGTTTGTTGGGGCTGCAAGGAGCTGTCCATTGTTAGATGCCGAGATGTGGGTTGTTGCTTTGGATCTGAGCACTTTTCAATAGAAGTAAATGGTAGCTTGATGACACTGACTACTGGAAACCCTCTTGTGTTTTTGTTTTGTGCCCCCTTTACTATTTTTATCTAAACCTGTTTATGAGTTGGGATAAATATTCAGACTAGGGACCCTGGAGAGACACATGCAAACAGGACTAGCAAAGTATGTAGTAGCTTTTCTGTCCTGTCTAAAAAGGATGCATAATTTGGGAAGGAATGGGTTAGACACCAGCAAAGGTAAGAATAAGCCATAGAATTTAAATCAAGTTGCACTTTACTTTTCCAGTGATGACTCAGGTCAGATTGAGGCTAGTACTGATATTTGAATTTGTTATATGCAAATTCATTCAATTCAACAAATTGGAATTGTGCACTCAGTAGTTGTTTGATCTCTGTGGCAACCAGTTATTTTGAAAAGTAGAAGGCATTCTCACCAATATTTCAGTTCATAAATTCAGTGATTATATCTTTTCAAGATGGACATGTTAATGGACATAGGAAAAACACACATTCAACCCCAGCATTTGTATAAAACCAATTTTTAAGCACTTGCTTAATGGATTTTAGCTTTGGGAAAAACAACTAACTCAGAGAACTGATAACAAAATTTGCTTCTAATACAGCAACCCATAATGGTTTGATTCATTTCTAGGTTGTTTTCTCAAAAAGTTCAAAATGGCTTGTAATGTAAAAATTCTAAACATAAAGCTTAATCACTCACAATAGATAAAAATATAAGTTGCATGAAATATCTCAGTCAATATTTCTGTTCTGGAGCAATTAAAATATAGGTAAAAGGCTCAGAGTAACGGCATTAACATATGATATCTGAGGCTTCATGTGGATGTATTGGAGCAGGATGATCATTAGCTAGTTTAAAGCAAGTCCATTTCATACTGCTCAAGGCAGTGGGAATCTCTCCACTGATTCCAACATATGGTAACTTTAACTCTGTCTTATAACACAAAACTGCACTCACTGGAACAAGTGGAAATTGTGCAGGCATTTCTAAAGCCTGTTTGCTCCTAAGACAATGTCTCTGCCATGCAAATAGGTATCTTACAAACTCCAGGCTTGATCTTGAAAGGTATCAAATGCCAGCAAATCTAAGGGAAGACTGAGAAACTGCAGGTGTTAAATTTATTCACATTTAAATAGAACTGCCAAGATTATATTCCCTTTATACAAATCTTTGGTGCCACCACACTTAGAATATTGTGTGCAGTTCTGGTTGCCTTCCATGAAAAAAGACACTGAGCTGGAAAATGTGCAGAAAAGGGAAACTAAAATGATCAGGGGCTGGAGAAGCTCCCCTGTGAGGAGTAGCTGCAGAAACTTTCCTCAGAAAAAAGGCAAGTAAGGGGAGGCATGATAGAGGGTTTAAAATTATTGTCTTGTGGAGAAATTGGAGAGGGAGACATATAGCTCCATCTGCCATAATACTAGAGCCCAGAATTGCCTAGAAATACGTCTTCATATTATCCACAGTTAAACTGTGGAATTCACTGCCACAGGAAGTAGTGATGGCTTTAAAAGTGGATTGGACAATTCATGGGAAGGAGAAGGGAGGATAACAAGGGCTACTATTGTGGATCAGCCCCCCAGAGGGGTACGCCTGATATCAGTTCTTCATGCTTTTCAGCACCAGGCTCAAACCTTTTTATTCCTTGCTTATTGTAATTGTTAAATAAGAAAATTGTTGTTGTTTTATATACCATGGTTGATACGGTTGTTGGATCACTATGGGTTGTTCGTTATTTATTTAATTATGTATCTTATTCTGACTGGCTTGGGATTGGTGTGTTATGGTTTAGATCGTACTTACATATATTTTTTTTTTATTGTATTGGGCTTTTTATTCATTTTTATTCTAAACCTTTCGGAGAGTCATTTGGTTAGGGTAGTCAATATATAAATGTTCTAATTAATAAATAAATACTAGCCTTGCTGTTGCTGTGAGTGCTGCATTATGAGAGGTGGCATGGCTGCATACACAAGTTGCTGAGGAGCGTGGGCAGGCAGGATTCTTGAACACACCCAATTTGAGCAATCCTACGGGAGGCTGGCTAGCTGGCTGGCTGCTGCTCGCACAGATGGAGTATGGCTTTTCTTATGTTCTTATTCCAGAATATGATCTCGTCTGATACAGTTGAAATAAAAAAAATATTACTATCATCCTCAATAACATTATTATTGCATTGCATGTGTACCCCATCTCTCCACCTCTTCTGAGGAATCCAAGTTGGCTTACATAGCTCCATTTTACCCTCACAAAAACAAACCTGGTAGGTTGGGCTGTGAGTCTGTGGCTGGCCCAATGTCACCCAGAAAGCTTCATGGCCTATCTCCAGCAGATCTCCAGTCCAACCCTAACCACACCACCACACTGGCTCTCCAGACACCATTAAAAACCAAAATATTTCTACGGAAGAATAATAGAAACATAGAAACATAGTGAATCAGAAGGGGCCTCCCAGGCCATCTAGTCTGACCCCGGCTCCAGCCGGCTCCACTCACAACTTGTCCACCATGTGCATGTCTAGCCTATCCTTGAACACCCTCACTGATGGGCCTCAACCACCTCCTGTGGAAGCCCATTCCACACCCTCGGGGTCCTAACTGTCAGGAAGTACTTCCTGGCATCTAAATTGACCCTTGGTTCCCTGAGCTTTGCTCCGTTGGATCGCGCCCTGCCCTCCCCTGCAGGGGAGAACAGGTCCCCACCCACCTTCATGTGTCATCCCCTCACATACCTGTATGTTGCCAACAGATCCCCTCTGAGTCTTCTCTTCGCCAGGCTGAAGAGATCCAGTTCGCTCAGACTTGCTTCATACAGCATCCCCTGAAAACCGGCCACCAACCCTACGCTGCACTGACTCTAACGAATTATTCTCATAATAATTCTGATTATGGTTTGCTTATAGTTTCTCCTGACATGGCTTTAGAGGAAGAAGTTGTGCCATACCTTGTATTTATTATACAAATTAATTCAGCAGCACATTCCATCTGACAACTTCTTTCTTCTTGTCTTGTAATTCTCCAGCTTCAGCTAGCATGGTCTCATGCTAATGTGTATTTTGAAAGTTCCTTCAGCTGTTTGTCTCCCATCTTACCCTATGGGAGAAATCAGGAGGACCACATGATAACAGAGGATTGGTATTATACCTGCCCCCCACCTAACATAATCCAAGAGGATTTCTTCTCTAATCAGAGAAAGGCATCAGATAGTGTTGGAAGGCGCTCATGGGAGGGAGACACATTAGGAAAACAAACAGCTAGGAGAAGGTTTGGACATCACATCCTCATGTGCAGTGGTGACATTCTGGGTTGCGGGGCTACATGCTCCTTTGTGAGTTAAAACAGAGACAGGGCCAGCTGTATGCTACGTATTCAAGGGATTATGTAGTTTACAGGCAGCAGATCTTCTCCTTCAAGAGGAACTTAACTGAGAGGAGCTTCACTGACTCCTGACCAAATAACCCACCAAGCATCAACTCCATTTTCTCTTATAATGCATTTGTACCAAAATGCCCGGCATGTGCTCTCGGAGGAATGTGGCTCAATAATCTGTTCTGTAGTATTGCATATCGATAACACAACTGCACCAGTGTACAATACTGCATCAATGCAGTATTGATACAGTACCACTGTACCGAGTTTCCTGACTGATCCAGAACGCTAACCTTCTCTTCCTTAAAATTCCCAATGGTGTTCCTCTATGAGTGCCCCTTTTTCGCAGAATAAAGTTGGTGCATTATCAAGACCTGGTCCCATGATCAAGACCTGTCAGGGGAAGTTGGTGACTTCTAGGTCAGCAGGGCTCCTCATCCATTGCAGAATTTATTTTGAGCTTTATATGAGCTATCCATGGTCCTCTGTGCTGGTGAGAATATTTTGGGAATGAAATTCAGCACCATGGACAGCTTCTCTCTCTCTCTCTCTCTCTCTCTCTCTCTCTCTCTCTCTCTCTCTCTCTATATATATATATATATATATATATATATATATATATATAGCGCCTGCAATGCTTGAGGAGTCCCATGGACATAAGAGCCCTCCCACCCAAAATACTAAGACATCACAGTATCTTCCTAAGCTTGAAGGAGGCAATTTTTTCTTAAACAGTGATGCTTTTTGATTTGCTTTCTCACTCAGTACTGCTAAAGATTTACAGCTCATTTAATTGCACATGCACACTATATAATGAGGGAATGCTGAAAAGTTTTCAGCCCAAACAAGAAAACAACAAAATGAACATAATGCAACCAAAACAAGCAAAAAACAGACCAAACATACAACACAAAAACAAACAAAACAAAAACAAGCAAACAAAAAGAAAACAAAGCCAAAGGAGGTTGGGCTGAGAACTTCTGCATGTAGAAAATGCCCTCTGTTATGAAATAATATCTATAGGGCCTTTTCAAGTATAGATGTGGGATGGATGCAAAAGCAGAATTCCCTTTTGAGCTGCCAGTGTTTAAACGTAATGCACCAACTTTATTCTGCAAAAGAGGGGCACTTATAGGGGATCACCATTTGGGAATTTTAAGGAAGGGAAGGTTAGCATTCTGGATCTGTCAGGGAACTCAGTACAGCGGTACTGTATCAATACTGCAGTGATGCAGTATTGCACACTAGTGCAGTTGTGTTATTGATACGCAATACTGCAGAACAGATTATTGAGCCACATTCCTCCAAGAGCACATGCCAGGCATTTTGGTGCATTGGTTTCATAGAACGCAGAGCTCTCAGAGAGGGGGTTCTGGCCTTACGGTTTGGGGGTTGCAGATGATCCAGGCTCTGTGGGCTCCAGAATCTCAGGGCCAGATAACTTTGGTTCCATAGTGATGCTCAGCCCAGTATTTTCTTCTGTTGATCTCACTGGCTCTTCAGCTTCAAATCCTTGTTCAAATCAGTGCTGGACTCCGAAGTTATGACATAAATCCTGCTAGTGGCTTGTATTCACTAGGCCTTTGCATTGCAATCCACTGCCAGCTCCGCCCCTTCCTTTAGCTACATTTCCTTGAGGCGCTCTTATTTAGCTCCAAGACCATCCCCCCACTCATCTTTCCAGTCAGCACACTCAGGCGTGGCTCACTCGAGCCATGGACGAGCAATTCCATAGCCAAGCCGAATGACTCTGCTGAATGTTTGCCACAAAAGCACTTAGGGCTTGAACTCAGAACTCATGCATGCATGCAAGAGGACGAGGCGAGGAAGAGAGAAGGAAGGGAATGATGTGGGACAGCCTTCTCCAACCTGATAGTCATTTGGCTGGGATGATGGAAGCTGCAGTGCAATACATCTGGGATGCATCAGGCTCAGGAAAGTTGATGTCAGGCTTTCTGACTCACTGGAAGAACAGAATATGTGCATGGGAGAGCCTGAAATAAAATTGCTTCATTAGAGTTTTAGGTTCCCATTTGAGCTGCAATTTCAAAACATGGCAGAATGAAGATCTGAACTGATTTTTTATTCATGGTTCCAAATTCAGGACCTAGAAGCTGCCTTGTACCCTGCTAGGCTAGCTATATAGCCCATTATTTTTGATTCAGACTGACAAGGTCTCTTCCAAGTCTCAGGCAGGGGTCTGTCCCATCACCAACTCTCCCAGTGAAAATGTTGACCCAGTGTGATGTGGCTATGAAAAAGTCAAATTCCCTGCTAGAAATAAATAAGAAAGGAGGTCCAAAATAAAACTGCCAATATGCTGCTTTTGTGCAAAATGCTCTTGTACTTAGAATACTAAGAACAGTTCTGGTCACTGTTGCAGAGTTGGAAATACTGTAGAGCAGAATTGTTGCAGAATATTGCAGAGTTGGAAAGAGTGAAGAAAGGATAAAAAATTATCAGGAGACTGGAGCAACCTCCCAGTGAGGAAAGGTTGCAACATTTGGCAGTGCTTAGCTTAGAAAGAAGGCAAGTAAGAAAGCATGACAGAAGTATCTGAAACTATGCACAGTGTAGAGATAATATGTAGATAGGGAAACTTTTATCCCCCTTGCTCATATTAGAACACAGTGTCATCACATGAAGCTGATTGATGGGAGATACAGGACAGAGGAAAGGAAGTACTTCTTCATAGTGCATAGCTAAACTACAGAATTCACTTCCATAATATGTGGCAGTGGCCACCAATTTAGAATGCTTTAAAAGGGGATTGGGCAAGTTCCTGGGGAACAATGCCACTAGTCCTGATTGTTATATGCTACTTTCAGTGTGAGAAGCTGTGTGTCCAAGTACACTGGCTGCTGGGAAACGGGGCAGGAGGGGGATGTTGCACTCATGTCTGACTCTGGATTCCCAGCAGGCAGTGTGCTACCCGAATGCTGAGAGAGGTGGGTCTTGATCTGAGCCAACACATGTCCTCTCATGTTCTTAATGAAGTTAATACACTATAATGTACTAAATCCATCCCACTTACCTTTAATTTTTGTGGCATTTGTGGTATTTGGCAAGTAAAATGGAAGGGTTGATTTATTCAATGATAAGAGAAGATCCTTTTAAAAGATGAAGAGAAGGAAGCATATGGGGAAAACAAAGACTGTATCTCACTTCAGAAGGGAGGAGGTGGCCTCTAATTGGATTTTTAAAAAGTTATTCATGTTGCCTAAATCAGCAAAATGCAATATTGGTGAATTAGAACAAAATGTGTAAAACTCATATAGAACAAACATTAAATCTTTTGTGTAAACCCCTCCTGCTATGTGAGCAGAACTGTTTGCATTTCATTTATATGGATAGCCTGCAGGTTATCCCACAGACTTCGATAAGCCAGGGTTTGGGTGAACAGAAGTGTTTCAAGCGACTACATTGTTAGCAGGCCTCAAGGGAAGCAGACTAAGAAGGAACATTTGGAAGCTTCAAGTTATTGAAACCCAGTGATAATGATGATTCTGCTGAATTTCATTGTGTAAAATGTTTCCAAGTTTTGCAGATCAACACCTCAAATTATCAAATGCTAGGCCCCAAAGCTCCCTGACATACAGCTATTTGTGGTCACTGATGGCAGTGTTTAATATAAGCAAGGAATAGTGATAAATAAAACATGGCTTGCATGGAAATCCATATGAGTGGTCTTTCCTAGTTATTTTGATGGAAATTGCTGCTCTGTGCACAGAAAGAGTTGTACTTAATGGTGTCATTCCACTAGCAGAAAGTTTCTACCACTTGCCTAAACACATTTCCATCCACATATAGGCATCAAATCCAATACTTTGATTTTACTTGGGCAAACCATTCTACAGGTTGTTGCTTAAGTACTGCATAAATCCATGGACAAGCTGTGGCACAACCTATTGCAACTTGCTTGTGCAATGCTAGTAGAATTGCAGCACATTTCATACTTTTTCTACTAGCTTCATGTTGGACAAAGCATGTGAAAGGGTGTGTGTGTTGCTTTTTGCATTAGAGTGAACAGTGAAGCCCACTCCCATGGGCAATTTGAATATGGCTCTAACATTTGCCACATCAACCCTCAGAGCAACCATTTACCCATATGGACCAGTGCCTGAGAGCATGACACGTTCCTAGTAAGCCCACAACGCTGGGATAGTCCTACATGTGAGTGTGGAAAAGTAACTCCTGTTGTGTGAGCCACACAGAAATGGTTCTCATTCATTCTTAACAGCGCTAACTGCTGTCCAAGGGAGGCTGGCTTGAGCAGCCTCAGAGTGGTCCAATAGCCATTCATTTCAGCCAGACCCTAATAAGAAGGCCTCATTATATTAGGAATGTGAATCTATTACATCTGCCAAAATGAAGAGAGTTCCTCCTCCATCACCACTACCACCACCACCAAAATACCCCTCCCAGCCTCTATGGTTTCTTGTGGCCGTTTCAATAGCTGTTTTCTTTCTTAAAACAGGGCAGTTCTCTCTGAGGGATTTTTTTCCCTTAAGACCTATTTGCAGAGTGCAGCTGCATTTCAAAGGTACATTGTGGGTGAGTTATGAATTTACATGCCTTTACTAGTGTGTGGAAACAGGAGGATCCTTTGGCTTTTTTCTTCAAAATTGATGTTCCTCCTCTGCCAGTGGCACCCAAGGAACCGTTTTGTCCCATTTCCTCTCCTTTCATGCAGCCCTATTTATGCTCAGATCTGGTTTGCTGCCACTAAGCATCATTGTCATGACCACCAGTGTCTCTGGGCTCGCCAAATCTAGCAGCTGTGTGCCTTAATGCCTGCCCTTGCCGAGGTTTATTTCCTTGACAACACACTTGGTGAAAGCAACTTTCATGCGTCTGAGTGTTTAAATCTCCTTGTAGCATATTTTTATGTTACCATTGAGGGCCAGGGTTCAGTATTAAAATATGATATCTATAGATAGATGGATATATATGGCTTTGGGAGTTCCCAACCGCCCTCACCCCTGGCCTTAGCTAGCTGTGCCTAACCTCGCATTTAAAATAGAATACCTAGGTGGCCAAATGGGACCCCCTGACCCCTATATCCTGTTCCTTTTTCGGTGCTTTGCTGCCAGTTTCCTTGATAAAAGGAGAGAGTGAGAGATAATTAACAAAAAACATGGCCCCTAGACAATGGAACAACTGGCCTTGGCGAGCACGAAATTTATCCTGGTTTTCTAGGTGAACTTTCTCCCATCAATCTTTCTTTTAACCTCCATGTTAGTGGAAGCAATAGGAACACCCCCTCCCCTCCCCTGAGCAAATGCACTCTTTTGACTGAAAACAAAAAGCGGGATCGAAGAGCGCTGAGGTAAAATCTGGGTGGTATGGTGCAGCAGTACAATGCCACCACTGTTCCATTGGCAATGGCTTGTGTTTTACAACAGGGGAGGGGAGAGCATGAATAGGCTGATGATGTGAAACAATTCTTCCAATTCAGGCCTACAAACCCATCTTCTGTTCCACAGAGTTTCTGAACAAAAAAAAGGGAAAAAGGGAAAAGGGGGGAAAAAGGAAAAGCAGAGAATGGGAAGGGGGGAAATTAAACAAAATGAGTTAATCCTAATAACAACAATAACAAAAAGTCTTCTGGAAACAGTGCTGCAAGATTCCGAAGCAAAGGTGGATTCTTCTTCAGCTGCTCCTCCTCCTTCTCCCATGTATCTTAAGTTATTGACAAAGCTTAAATGAGTGAAGACTTGTGGATTCTTTGTCTAAAGGATAAAGTACAATAGGCCGTAAGTGGTAAAATCACTTGGGTTTGCTCAACTTTCTCTCCCCCTCTGAGAACCAGAGCATTAATAAAAAATGTTTGGTGGTGCCAATTGGGAGAGCCTGTAGACCATGAACATCCACTTCAGGTCCCCTTAAGAGGGTATTATAGGAAGGGAAAATATTTGTGCTCTGAAGATGACACTCTCCATTTTGTTAATGGCTCTCATCTGGTGCAGATAATCGTGCTCACGGCTCTCCTGTCAGTTGTGTGCTGTTTTCCAATTAATGGGGCCTTGGAGAAAGCATCCCTTTTTCTGCAACCAAGACAATTACATTGTGTTCACCTACTTGAGATGAGGGAAAGGTGACTATGAGGGCATTGAGCATTGTAAATTACTATTAATACGAAAACAGAAGCAGTGGCCCCACCAATAAATTAAGATCCTTGGCTTCCAATGGGTCATTGCTTTGGAAGGCTTGGAGTGTAAGAAATCAGCACATACAAAACAGTGCTGATTCAGCATGTGATACCCCAAATGACTGCTAAAAAGTACAGTCCAAGAGTCTGTATCTGATACTTTGAGACACTCAAATATATTTTGTAATCTGGTGCACCAGTCTTGCCAGAATGAGTGTACTCACTTCAGTCAATTAGGAAGCAGTAACAAGATAAACTAGGATAGAATAGAATAGAATAGAATAGAATAGAATAAAATGTAGTTCTGCATAGTATATAAAACCATAACCATTAAGGACATGAAAGAATGTTGCAGGAAAATGGCAATGACATGTATTCTGGAGGCCTGATATACCAGAAGCACATGTCTTCTTAATTTACTTTGATGAAATAAAAAGAATTGTATGTCAGTATTCATTTGAATTGGACATAAGTTATCCAGGAAATCTTCATCTATAAACATGTTTGTATATTGAGGTATAACTGCGTGTTTTTCCT
>NW_025335941.1:15114914-15165003 GCF_004798865.1 Varanus komodoensis | reverse complement strand
ATTTGCGTGTTCTCCTTTAGAGATTATTACTTTGTGGGGAGGAAAAATTCAAGATATGAAGTGGCCTTACTTATAGTGAATGTGTTATGGTGGAATAGAAATGTTGGAGAATTAGATGAATATCCTTAAAGCTCATCTAGATAAATGCACCAAATGTGTGTTTTGACGTTATCACAGGATCACGACAACTGAGAACAGAAATATACTGTAGCCCAGCAGGGGAACTGTCCAACAGGATCTCAACAGCAAGGGCTAGGGCTCTGCCAAGAGGCCTAGGAGCTGTCCAGCAGACTGGGTCGCTGGAGTTGAGTTACAAGGTAAGGTAAGAGAGCTGCTCCATGGAGATGTTGCGCCAGCAACTCCTAGTTTGGGAGTGAAAGGTCTGTGGTGAAAATAGCTGAATTTCTTGAGTCCTGATCCAGGGCATGCATCTGAGCAGGGCTGACAGACCACAGGCAGACAGATGTACTGGGCTTCCGTGCAGTCCTGTCGCTGCTGTTGCCTCTGGGCCTTCGGAGTTGAGAAAGGATCTAGAGTTGTGGTGGGGCCTTGATGAGGGGCTTTTGTCCCTTGGTATCACAGATTCCTAGGAGTTATCTGATGGAGTAACTTTGACTGTCCCTCAGAGGGTGCTGACTTCTAAGAGTTTCAGGACATGCTGGGAGTTGCAGAAAGGTCTGTCTCCACTTCCACTTCTGTCTGCAGCCCAAATCCATTCTGCTGATCTGGCTTCCAGGCAAAGGTAGGCATTTCCATTTAAGCCCAACCACTCAGAAAGTTACATGTGTAGCTGCCCACAACAGATATCCCTCACCTGACAGTATCAAGTGATGGTGATATGGTAAATTCAGGTATGTATTATAGATGACCCAAGGGAGTGAAGAAGGAAAAATCCAAATCCAGGAATGAAAGGGGGAAACCTCATGTGATATGCAAAGAACTGTGAATTGGCCAACAAATTTTGAGTATAAAAACTTTTATAGGGATAACTAAAATTCAGAACTTCCAAAGAGAAACAAAACCTCTCTTCTACACTGCTGAGTCAATGTTGCTTTTCTTGAAAAATACTGAATTTAAGTCATTCTGAGGGAGAGTTTTAATATCTGAATACTTAAACTCTCTTCTATGCAGATGCCTTAAACTAATGACCCAGTTCATACCTTATGGCTTCTCAGGATTTGAACAAGCCTTGGATAATCATGGGAGGACTGAAGCAAACAAGCACGCTGGCCCCATCCATCTCCATTGGCTCCCACTGGCAAAACAGCTGAGGAATGATTAATCTCCAAGCTGTTGTCTGTGATGTTTAAATGTGGAATTATGCCTTGCTAGGGGTGGAAAAAACAGATTTGTAACCCATGGTTTCTTGGCTGATGACTCCAGGGTGTTTCTCCCCTAACATCCC
The DNA here is from genome assembly GCF_004798865.1 of Varanus komodoensis. NCBI lineage: Eukaryota > Metazoa > Chordata > Lepidosauria > Squamata > Varanidae > Varanus > Varanus komodoensis. Next base: position 15,163,598 of record NW_025335941.1, on the reverse strand, counting down.
AAAATTCTAATTATGAGCATTATGAGATGGAGCATCCCCGGGTAGTGTGGCTCAGCAGGAGCAGGCAAGAAGACAGACGCTCTCCCACTCATTCCTTTATTTAAACCCTGGGTAGACATAGTGTATGAACTGGGTCTGTCTAGTTCAGATATACTCTCAGATTGCATGATTGTATGGGGAAAATGTGAAAGAGGCAAATCTGCATGGACATCATATCAAAGACAGCTGCCTTAAAGCATAGTGCAGTTATGGTTGTAGATGACACCCTATCAGAATGATGTGACCAAGCCAAAGCAGCACATTCAGCTTGCTCACATCATCGTACTTTCTTTTGATGCTGACTTCTCCCATCAAAATAAGGGTAAGGAACCTACAGCCCTCCCATATGTTGTTGGATTCCAGCTCCTATCACCCCCAGCCCCTGGCCATGCTGACCGAAGTTGGAGTCCAAAAACATCAGAAGGGCCACGGATTTGTCATCTTTGTGATAATAGGCACAAAATATTATGCACTCAGGATGTTGGACTCTACAAGCCATTGAACTTATTTAGCAGAAGTCATCTAGGACACTGGGCTAGGTGAACCTGAGTTTATGGTAAGCATATAGGAAGATCTACTCAGTTTCTATTATAAAGGTCTCCAAAAAGGTCTCGCTCACTTCACTGCAAGACCCTAGAGTGATGTCTTGCAAATGTTCCATTCATGTGCAATGAACTCCTTGGGCCATTGTTGCCAACAGTGGCAGTGGTAGGACAGAGAACTGAGATGTCCCAGCAGTAGAGACCATTCAAATATGCCACATTTGTACAGTCTTCCCATATATAGTCATGGTTCCTTGGTATCTGTGCTGGCTGGCAAGAAAGTCAATGGGCAGGATGCCATCTTAGCAGAATAGTGGACTGTATACATTAACTGAGGCAGGAAGCTATTTCCTGATGTCAAATCAATTCATAGCTTCAAAATTTATACATGATGCTGCACTGTACAGAAAGGATAATGGTATCATGGACCGGAACTCATAGTTTGCATCACTGTTTGCTGATTAGCCATGCTTTCTCTTCTCAATGACAGCATTCAAGTTCTGGTGGCTGTTGGCCAAAGAAGCTCAGGATTTGTAGTTGCTGTACATGTGACAGCAGACATGTTTGTTTTAAAGTCACAGGTACAAAACTTGGATGCTCTGAGAGTACAGCCTAAAGTATGTAGCCAAAACAGAGAGAGAGAGATGGCAGCTTGAAATCACATGCTGTCTTTCTTTACATCTGCTCCTATAGCAGGGAGTTGAAATACTTCTTGAAGTGAACTGGAATAGTTTATGTTATAGTATATATGGAAAGATGGAAAGACTCAGTCCTGACCATTAGGTTCAGAGTCCAAAATTGCCCTGTGGCACCACTGCAGCTGTTAGAATTAACAAAAAAGCCCAATATCTTTAATGGAACATGCTCCCAACAAGGCATTGTACAGTTAAAGCTGCAGCAAAATATTGCAATATATCCCCACTCCATAAAATGGGGTGGGGAAATGCATCTCTGGACCGAGTTATTCTATGAGCTTGGAGAACTCTCCTGATGTCAAGCAGACCATGCCCCTTGAAGCCGTTTGGTCCCCAGTAGATACCCTACTGCTGCATGCCACTTTCCCCTTAGGGCCTATTGGGAGCGCGCTTTTTCAAGGCTCCAGTCAGCCTTCAACAGCATCCCATGTAGGACTTTTAATTAAACGATTCGACTGCCACAGAATCAGCTATGCCAGTTCATCCTTCTGTTCCCACTATCTGTAAATGAGCTTTAAAATGTGATGGCATCTGACAGGGTGGAGCAGGAAGCAGGAAGGGTTTATAACTATTTTGGGCACACCAATTTATTTGTTTGCTTTTAATCAAAATGTGTATATCTTACTTTTCCTCAAGAAGCTCAGCACTCAAGAAGCTTAACACAATAATGGAACCATTTTAAAACAGTATTGTAGTAAACAACAATAAGGCAGAGCAACCATATAACACTAAAAAAATTAAAAACCCAAACAGAAAGGAGACGACTACTAACAGCTGTCCAAAATGATCCTAGGGAAACCTCTGTTCCTGGATAAGCCCTACTGACCTGAAGTATTGCTTCAAGCAGACTTTGGGTTTTTAGCTCTCCAGCCATCAATGAAGAACCTCCACAGCCTCCTGGAATGAGTTGGAAAAGAGTAATAGAATTGGGTGTTATTCATCCTTTGCTAGCCCCAAATTCCAAATTCCTGGAGAACCTCTCCCAGTAGTTTGATGTAGATATTGAGCAGTCATCTATGTAGCTATCCAGGGTCCCTCAGTGGGGCAAAAGCAATATAAGCCAAAATGCTAGGGTTTAATTTGCTTGTGACTAAGTTTATGTAAATCAAGGGAGATATACTTAAATTAGATATATTGGTAGAAAAATGCCATCGGTATCATACACTGCTATAACACAAACTTCTACCTTCTGAGGATGTGATATGATACAGACTTAGTTATGCTTAGAGTAGTGTTATGAAAATAGATGGAATTAAATTACCCAAGAATAAATTCAGTATCATTGGCTTCAATGTGTTTACTCTAAAGTGATTAAGCGTGGATCCAGTCCTGAGTATTTCAGAGAGCAGTATAAGTATACTCACCCTTCAGGATGTTCATAGCAACTGGATTGTATTTATTAATTGCTAAATAACATCAAAGGTCTTAGATATCTTTGGAATCACAAGTTTTGTGCGGCAAAGTACATTTTTTAAAAGGCCCAAAGTACAGCATTATCTGACCAGTTGCAAAGTTGAAGTTCCATACATAAAGCAACTTTTCAAAGTAAAGAGATCTGAAGATTTATGTGGGTAAGTCAAGGCAAGAGGTTAACAAGAGGTCAAGCTTTGCTTTAAGGGTCTGCCCACAATGTGGAAAAAGCTGAGGCCCAGGAAGTGCTCAATAAATTGATCATTAATTAGAATAAACAGTTTCATAGGAAGAAAAGGCCTTGTCCTCAGGCAAGAACAGCTCCAATGCCTTTCCAACACCTCCCTCAAAGGCAGGCTTCTCCTTTATTTCCATAACAGCAGTTCATATTACAAACATTGTTTTAAACCCAGGGTGCTAACATGATAACATTCTTACCATGCTATTAACATGCTAAAAACTTGCTATTAACATGTTTTTCTATATCTGACTGCAATCTAGGTCTATATCTCTACTTTAGTCAGTAGAGCTTATTCTCAGATAATTATGCTTAAGGCTGCAACCTTAAAAGCTTATTTTAAGGCACAATCATATGCATGTTTAGGCAGAAAAAAGACTTACAACATCCAGCATGCCTTAGCCAACCATGCTGGCAGAGGCATGCTGGGACTAGGAGGCCTTTTTTCCTGTATAAACACGCATAGATTGTATCTTAAATTTTGAATGTTAATCCTAGTAGTGGTTACCCTTTTTTCTAAACATGCATTTTATGGGCAGTAGTGGCAAACCCATCCCCAGGCAAATCAACTCAAAAGTCCCCAGTGGGTTGACAGGAAGTCCATTGAAATCAATAATCAATAATAGCTGAAGTGTGTTGCTTTCAATGGGTTTGTTCTAAGTATGATTAAACCTGGAACTGAACCAGATGTGTTTCAGGCCATAAATGATCTTTCATCAGAGGAACTGTGCATGTGAAGATGGCGGCTAAACTGATAACTGGGACCAGAAGGTCTGAACACTGGTTCTGGCCTTCATTGACTTCCTATATGCTCCTGCACCTGATTCAAGGCACACATTTTAACCTATAAAGCCCTACACAGCTTGAGGCCACCATACCTGATGTAATCTCTCTCCCAACCACAATCTACCCAGACGGCATGTTCAACATCTGAGCCCTTCCTCTAAATACCACCTCCAAAGGAGCCTTGGTTGGTGGCAACAAGGAGGAGGGCCATCTCTGTAGTAGTTCACAGCATCTAAAATTGCTTCCAGATTTTTAAACATGAAGGCTGCTCGATTTCTCTCTGTTTCTGCATTTTGCTTACCATGAACCTTGTGGTTTGCCCAAGGTGGAAAGCGTTCTGAATAACAGCTGGATCTTATATTCTCAAAATGGGGATCAACCATGGTTTCCTTCTTCCTTGTTCCCAGCAATAGTAGAAACAGACCCAGGTGAACCCTGAAACCATCATCATCTTGTTGAGCCTCTTTTGAATGTCTGTAGCATCCTCACTGAAATGATCATGCAGGTATCATAGCTTCAACTTTTGTTCTCTCTCCCTCCCACCACCTGCTTTCTGTAACAATTTGTTTGATTAAGAAAACTGGAGATTTTGAGAGCTTGCACAGTTTTGTGACCTTTGAGATGGCCTAATAAAGCCAATTACACTGGCATGCATTTTGCAATATTACTTCAGTACCATCATGTACATTATATTAATCCTGTGCAAGATACATTTTGCAAACTAGATGTAGATGCATCTCGATATGCTTCCAGCAGAGCCTTCCATGCTGACCAAGTTACCAGCTCATAAGACAAATTATGTGAGCCTTGTGACTCTGTTTACATTTTTTAATTAATAAGAATCCTAGTCACATGGAAAAGCATTGCAGAGTTGAGTGATCCCATTAGCTCTCATTTTCCTTTCTCATGCACAAGTAAGTAGCTGAGCACCTAACATCTCAATGGAGTTCTGAAGTCATCTCAACAATATCGTGGCTAATGAGATCTAAGGAAAGTAGTTTATCTAACCAGCATTGTGAAAAGCTGAATACCAGCCCGCAGGGCTGTAGACTGAGAAATCATGGGGTGGGAGGAATCTTTACCTTCTCTAATGTCACATTTCTACAATCAAGAGTGGGGCGTGAGAGGGTGGAAACCATAATAATTCATACACTGGACCATAATTTTAAAATTGTAAGTAGCATCAATTCAATTTCTCTAATCAGTTTCAAAGGACTTGTAAGGCTCCCCTTACTATTGTGAAGCTGGTAATTCTGTGTCACAACTAATTACTGCCTAATAGCCGTTGAAGGGACAAAGTCCCCTGTTTAAAAGAGAAGTCTATTTCATCTTGCATTCAGGCCTAATCTGTCCCTGAATGGTGGAGATTACATGAGGTAATACGGCAGTTATTTCTACCTGCTGTAGTTCATAAGCTCCATCTCTAGCAGAAGCAGCACACCCTTTCCTTTTACAAAGATTATTTGTCATTAAAATGCTCAGGAGTCCCCCCACCAGCACCTTTCAAATCTGGTTGTTGCCTACACTTTCAGGAAGGTTTTTGAAGGAAGATTAGCAGGATTAGGAATGGTTCACATATGTTCAACTTCACTATTGGTATTCAAGACATCACAACTGCTCCACCACCCAGGCTGCGCAAGAAAAATGAATGCAGGAAGGAAAAGTGTGAGGACGGACGGACGGACGGACGGACGGACGGAAGGAAGGAAGGAAGGAAGGAAGGAAGGAAGGAAGGAAAGAAGGAAAAATTGGCTACTTTACAGTCTTGTAGACACCTGATCAGTTTGTTGTGCAATGTATTTCTAAAGTTAGGTGTGTATGTCTATTTAGAGAAGTCTAACAAATTCAATTAACATGTATAAGAGAATATACAAAGCAAGTGTTTTCTGAACATTTGCTTAATTTTTATTTTATTGCTTATTTAATACTCTGCAGGTAATGCACATCCCTCGTAGTTGTTGAAATAAAGTGAACACATATAGATATTCTATTTCTGGTTTATCTTCATTTATAGTGTTTTCGTTTCAACATTTCAGCAGTCAAAATAAGGTACCTATACCAGAGTGTTTTGGACCCTTGTGAACCAGTTCACAACCCTTGTGTACCAGATTGTAAACCCATAAGACATCAATGCTGGATAAAAATTCATCATCATCATCATCATCATCATCATCATCATCATCATCTTTCTGAGTGCTCAGAATGTTTGGATTCAGACACAAGTCATGCTTAGAGTAAATGAGTTAAGATCTGTAAGATTGCATTGAGTTATAGCTAACTTAAGTCTCCTTGACTAAATTGAGATCTTACCTATTAGCACATGAATTCTTATGATAAACTTGTAAAGTAAATTAGTATCATTTTCTCCACTTATTAAAGGTATGGCTGTGTTCATTTAAACATAAGGAAGCTGTGTTGTTATTTATGTTGCTATTAAAAGTTCTTCAGAAATAGTTATATTTGTACTGCTAACATATATTTTGTCTGCAGGACTACATGTACTACATTTTTTCTAACAGACTGGTTCAGATTTTTTTATTGTCCCTCAAATGAAACACTGTTCAGCTTTCTGCATACAAAATAGCTACTACTTTCTGGTAACAATTAGCCAGGTTTTGAATTATAGAGTTGTTGGGGAGGTAATGGAGCTATTAATGAAATTTACAAATCTACTTCAGATCCTGGTTCCTATTTTTATAAAAATCATATTCCATGCTCCTTGTAACCTTCTCAAATAGGTAGCAAAAGCAAGAGAAGCAATTCCTCTCTGGTCATCTATGATGTAAGCTTGGACAGTGCCTGTCTGGGAACATGCAGAGAGTATCTTACTGTAGTAGGCGAGTGCAAAACCTTAAGTCCAAGTTCTGAAGTCTCAAACTGATCATTGGACTTCTGCAAAAGGCCATACCCCTTTCCCCTAGCAACTTTCCCATTTTTTCCACCACCAAACATTTGGTTTTTTCCCCATTCAAAAAATTGAAAAGCCTTTCCTAATCCTTAGCCACCCCCATAAGAGCATAAACCTACAATATGCTGGTATATTTATTAATTCTGACCCTGCCCCCCTTTTCTTTGGCCCTACTCACCACAGACATACATCCCCTGAAAGCTTCCCTGAAATGGAATTTGGCCCCTGGGCTAAAAGAAAGAGGTCACAACTATTCTGCATTGACTAGATTCTCATCTGAAATGACCCATAGAAACCAGGACTTCAGGGTACTTAATTCAAAGAGTCCTAGATTCCAAGCTGGGTTCCTAGATTGATCAGGAAATTATTGCCATGAGAATGAAATTCCTTTCAAGAAGGAACATATTTAATGTTTCTCTTCATGTGGATGCCACTAGAACCCTAGAAATGCCACTAGAAATGTCAGGGGTTAGAGTCTGGGAACTTCTCAACGTACAACCACATGTTCTACCACGGAATTATGATCTCTCCTAAGGAAGGGAAAACTTGAAGTCTTTTTTTCAGCATGGCTAACATGGACCTTGAACTTACAACTTTGCCATTATTAACACCATGTTCTGAACTAGTTAACCAATGGAAATAATAGAAGACATAATATTGATAGATGTACAAATGATTCTGTTGTGACTTAAGTACCAAGCTTTGTCCAAAAAGAGAGGCTTTTGATGGAAAGATTGGCCAAGTATTACATCAGGTTTGTAAATTTGTTATTTTTAATACAACACCTCTTTTGGAATTATACTTGTACAAAGATTTTGGAATGATATTGATACATGCATTCAAGACACAGTTCTACATACATGTATCACATTCAAATTCCAGTTTAATTCCTATGCACATAGTAAAAGAAGAAAAGGAAATGAAAAATGACTTTCAATGGGATCTCGCCATGGTGGCAGTATGAAATTTTGTATAGATCATGTGGACAACATTTGACTTTTCAAGGGTTAATCTCCATTGCCAGCTTCTGTAATAACTGATTTAAGACTGAGAAATCACAAACCTGGTATTTACATGTTTCATAGGGGTAACAGTGTTCAGTCTGTAGCAGAAGAAAGATTGCAATAAAAGCCTTAGTTAACTGTGGTCCACTTTATAGGATTCATGAAATGCTAGGCTCAGTTGGCATCTGTGTGCACACATCTAAAAAGAGAGAATAAAAACAGTGGGACCAAACAGTAACAAAATGCAAAAGGCAAATGAAGTAGTGACACTTCCTATTCATAACAGCAATAACTGGTGAGGCCACCGTCATTCCAGCATCGCTGCAATACTGGTTCATTTCCTATAGTGGAACAGGAAGCCATTACCTCAGATCCATGAAAATTAAGTTCTTGATAAGTTCTAATTCAACAGTTTTACACGGAGATCCCTTTGAAATCAATTTGTAGGACAATAGAAATATGATATAACATAATTCTCCATCTGAAATAGGAACATCCGCTCAGTCCCCTCCCCACCCCCCTCCCCACACACACACTTAAAAATATGGCGGGGGAAATGTCCACTGAAAATGAAATGGTGATACACAGTGCAGAATTAAAGTTAGTAAGCATTTTCAGGACATAAAACTACATTCCGAGTTCATGCCCAGGCTTGTCCTCTCTGCTCATTCCTCGAGAGGCAGGTACAAGAAAGGACATTAAAAAATGGCACTTTACTAGCTCTGTTTGGTCTGTATTTATATACTAAGTTAATAAATCACAAGGCATCTCAAAAGTTATTAAAGGAATATGCATTCAGCCACTGAGCTATGACCCCTCCCCACTGAATATATTCAAATATAAAATTAACCTTCCACCTCTTTTAACTTGGCCTGTGCAAAAAGCCATCCTGCGCTGTCCTATGCATGTTTATCCAGAAGTATGTTTACTTGGTTTGAAGGGGGTTCCTCCCAAATAAATTTGCACAATGTTTAAGTCCTCAAGCATAATCCTGGAAGACACATTGATTTCAGTTATAATTAGCCTCTTTTGAGTATATATCAGATTTCAGACTTAATCTGTTGCTTCAGCTACTCTGGTTTATGACAGCTGCCTAGATGGTTGATGTTCTTCCTATAAATCTCCATTACACAAGAGGAAGCAGAAAGAAGTTTTATTTTAAGATAATTCTGGAGAAAAAAAGTTGTATCTAATATTTATCTAAAATAGACCTGCTGAAATGAATGGGAGTTAGGTTCAGTTAACATTAGATATAACCCAAAAAGTATTTTCTGCTCAGGCAGATCTGCACTGAAAATCATAGAGACAAACATGCATCATGAAAAGGTTGAGGCCTACCATTTTATTCTAAAAATTGAGGTGTGCCAGTCATTCTTGCACAGATTCAGAGCTGGAAGGGTCCTTGACTGTCATTGAATCCAACCTCCTGCTCAGTACAGGATCTGCATTGCAGGATGCAAATATTGCCTCCTGACAGAAGGCTATCCAACTTCTACTTGAAAATCCCTGGTGAAGGAAAGCCCTCTAGCTCCGGGGGCAGTCCATTCTACTGCTAAACAGTTCAGACAATTAGGAAGCTTCTCCCCACAGTTAGCTGAAATCTGTGCCCCTGTATTTTCTAATTATTGGTTCTTGTTTTGCCCTTCGGATATTTGAAAATCACTGTTGTGACTTGCCTTACTATTTTCTTCTTCAATCTAAACATAAACAACTCTTTTAATCATTCCTCACGGGACTTGGTTCCCAGACCCCTCAGCATCCTGGCTGCATTCTTATTTTTAAATCTCTAGTTTTAAATCTCCTTCTTAAAATGGACACAATACTCCAGCTGTGCCATGAGCAGTTGGTAACATAGTGGAACTCTTCTTGTGATCTGAACACTATGTTCTTGTGAAGGTAGCATTGCCTGCTTTAGCAGTAGCACCTCATTTCTAGTTCATGTTTGTCTTCTGATTCCCTAAAGGTGCACAATCCTATCAGCCCCAACCTGGGTGCACACAAGCCTGCAAACTCAGAAGCATGCATGCCTGCCACACTCCGATTGCTCTAATAGCTCTAATGTTTATCTAGATGGTGCCAAACAGCCACCCAGATAAAGCCCTGCAAAGAGGGAGGGAAAGAGGATGGGACTCTGTAGGAATTCATGTAAGTCCTCTGCCCCAGCCTCCTCCAGCCTTTCCCCCCACATATTGCCCCTTCTTCTCCCCTTTGAGATGCATTTGTGACCTTGGGGGAGGCAGCCGGCTTGGCTCTGCCTGCATAGCAAGCAGGGCAGGAGCTCAGTCTTTGGAGCCCCAGCACTGGCACAGCAGCCCTCAAAGCTGGGACGCCCAGTACTCCTATAACTCCCGAGACCATGTCAGGAGGATCTGAGATCAGGCCCTTGAACACCAAGCTCCTTTTCACATGTAGTGCTGCCAAACTGGATGTTCCCTAACCCGCACTTCAGGTTCTGATTTTTAAACAACTGTTTTTAGCTAAATGCAGGACCTTACATTTATCTCTGCTGAATGTCATCTGGAAGTTGTCCCCGCATGCCTCACATCCTGACATTAGTTCTCTTTTGCTGTCCTCACGCTATTCCTGACTGTATACGGCTCAGCTGTGTCTCCTCATCCAGGACAACGCTATGGGAGGTGGGGAGAATATATCATTGAGAAACTGCCTTGTGCTGGCCAGGGCAGAAGGTGGCAGTAGGTTCCCCCCTTCTGTTTTTGTTTGTTGAATCCTCCCATAGTCACCAGTTGCAGGAAAAATCACTTTGCCTGCTTCGAGACTGCCTTAGTTTTCCTCCCTTGTCAGAAGCTTTCAAATCCATGGACACCTCCATTCTACCCACCAGGCTCCTCCTGCTCCCTGACTCCAAACGGAGGTAAATCTACACCAGAAAACTTTTCTGCAGGAGAATCAAGAACTTTCAGTAAGGATGTGTGACAGTTTTGCTCCTGTGCATAAATTGTGCTAACTCATCCTGAACATAAAGACAAGCAGGCATGGATTGTTTGTTTTTGAGAAATCTCCAATCAATCAATCAATCAATCCTTTATTTGGTCATTGACCAGCCAATAAATAAAACATAAAATGACACTTAGTTAAAAATAAGAAATATACAATACTGGTAAAATTACATTAATTAAAATAAGAAAGTAAAAACATTTTGGTAGAACCTAACAACGTTTAGGGTTAATTCTACTGTATGCTGTACAAACCACCGAATAATATTTGGCTGTAGTCAAAGAGATAAAATCGGATTGATCACATAAAAGTAACTTAAGGTAAAAAAAAGAATTAGAGAAATGTCCACAAATTCCTGAATTTGCAATTACATTCCTGAATTTGCAATTACATTTACAGTTACATTTGGGTTTTTTTTAAATCACTCTATCAAACATATTTTTTAAAAAAATGAATAAAGTTCACAATTTTGAAACACACACATGTGTACAATTCCCATTTGAAATGCCACTGAAAAACAGGTCAACTTAGAATGGAATGAGTTGAAATTACTTTCAAATGGTTTTTGGAAACAAGGCAAGCTTGAAAATGGTTGGTTCTCCCATTCCTAGTTTCCAAGGACACTCAGGGAAGTGGCTACTACCCCACCTTCTGCATTCTTTTGTAGGCAAGCTGTAGAACTGCAGCCTTAGTCAACTTTTCCTTCACTGAATTAAGCATCCCAAATGTTTTAAACTTTCCTTGTAGTAGATCCAGATCTGGGGATGGGGGGCAGTTGCCTCCAGCAAGCAATTTACACACAAGCAGTTGTTACAAAAAAGAGAATAAAATAAAGCAAAACATCATACTGAGGGGGAACTGCCCCCACATCCACTTCTGGATTCAGGTCTTCCTTGTGGAGAATATACTCCAATATGTACATAGCAAATCTTTTTGGCAGCTATTTTGTCTAGCTTTTTGACCCCTACAGCCTCTGTTATCGACACAGGGATGGCCAAGGAGTGCATATTATTTTCCACATGTGTCTGGGCACTATAGATTTCTACCAAGAATTACGATGGGGTTTCATTTTCGCTCCCTTTTGGAATCATTCCTGCCATTAACTTTGGGGTGTACTTTCACTGCTACTGCTGCACACTGAGTTGTGACTAACTAACATCATACCAAATTTTTGAAACCAGAAATGGGGGAAACATTAAAGAATCCTGAAGCTCAAGAAAGTGGTGAGGAGTCCATGAGCAAGGCATATGGTTCCAGTCCATCACCAAAACTATAATTACTGTCTTCAGGTTACACTGCTCCCGATCCCTTATAATGAGTAAGATATTTAACGCCCTGAACTATTTATGTGACATTTCAATAAATAAATGCAGAGATTTGACAACATTTCCATATTCCTCCTTTAATGTCTGAATGTCTCTGACTTAATCCAAGTTCCTTGGCATTTATTACTGTTTGTTACACTAACAAGTGAGATTATGAGAATTCTAATGAAGGCTTCCAGTGGAAAAACTCTGTGATTAAATGCCATAATAACAGTTGCATGCATTGATGTGCCTAATTATCATAATCTATTTAGCACAAGTAAACATACAAACAGAAGGAGAAAAGCAAGCACATTGACACTTCAGCTAAAGGAGAATTTGAAATGAGGGAGAAACAATGTAAATATGTAAATGTCTTTGTGTATTCTTTTTATCTTCACCCCCCTCATTCCTGCTCCCCCTATTTGCTAATGAGACATCTATGCTTCATCACATGTGGTCCCCCTTTGCTGGGCCGAGGTGCGTTTTTGGGCCATCTGCTGGGGCCAATACCCCAAACAATGCCACCCAGAAAGCAGCAACAACCTTTGACATTATGGGACACTAGCAGGAGTATCATACAGACTGTAGCCTTTGATATGTTCATGCTCTAGTCTTATTTCAGCTGTGACTCCATTAATGCACTTAATGCCATCCTGGGCTCCTTTATGTCCCAGGATGACATGATAGCACTACAACTGCCATTAAAAAAAAAAAAAAATGCTTATTCGGTACTGTAAGAATACTTGTTTTGTTTTGTTTTGTTTTGCTTGTTTTTGACAATGTAGGCTGCAGCCGTATGGACACTCCAACAGCAGCAAGCCCAGTGGAATCTGGCAGAGTAAGTGGAGCACTGTGTAAACTTCACCAAATGCAGTGGGAATTATTTTCAGGTAAAAATGCTTCAAATACTTTTGCCTTTATCTTCCGTTCAGCTGGTGGATAAATTGACTAGACCTCCAGATGTACATGGCAACTTCTATCAGCTCATGATCAACAGTTAGAGAGGAAAGGAGCGTCTATTGAGCACTTGGAAGGTCAGGTATCTTACTCAAGCCGAACTAGACCTTCTGGACCTGTCTTTGCAAGCACTGCTCATCACAGACTTGAAGCAAATGCATTTAGGATTTGGCTATTAAAATCCATGGTTAGATGTAGTCTTAATCTTTCTTAGAGTAGACCCATTGCAATCATTGACATTTAAACCATTAGTGAGTAACTCCTAAGCAGTCTAACAAAAAATAATTTATGGACTCTGCTGAACAGGAGCAGAAACAATTTGAAAGATAAAAAAAAGATGTATGTCCCTCCTCCTTTTATTTAGGGTGGAGGGTTCTCATATAACTAGGAAAAATGAATAGATTTTAACAAGCTATACTGAACAAGATGAAAAGGAGTAATCTCAAATACATGGAAGATGAGGAATAACCTGTACAAGTTTTGAAGCAATAATGAGAATATAAGCAGGATGAAATGGGAAGAGGTGGGAAGGAATTGCTTGTCTGCAGGAAGCCTGGAAGCCTTCATCCTCCTGCTTTGTCTCTTCCAATAACACAGGTAAGTTGAAGATACTGCTCACTTAGCACTGCAGAGCCAAGATGGTGAACGCTGAACCTGCTGAGTTGTTATACATTTGTTAACGTCACAGGGGCCCTTTCAGCAAATGGGTATGGGGAGAAGGGTCCACTTAATTTTGGATTGGATCATAGAAAGCATATCTGAAGCACACCTGGCAATGGGGAACTGTACCAGCACAGCCAACCATGATGGAATTTGTGACTACAAAATTTAGCAATGGCAACCTTCTTGGGAGGCTTTACAAGGGGGCTGGACAAATCCGTGGAGGATATCTGGCCAGGGCGACTTCTTTTATATTGTTATGTATTTTATATTGTTAATTTTATATTGTTATTTTTGTATTTTATTGTATTTTATTTGTGCTGTGAGCCGCCCCGAGGCTTCGGCAAGGGGCGGAATAGAAATGTTTAAATAAATAAATAAATAAATAAATAAATATCAATGGCTGCTAATCCAATGGCTATGCTACCCCCAGTGTCAGTGTGTTAATGTAGGGCGCGTGTATCCATATATGCATGTGTACATTCTGTACTGCCGTTTACGCATGAGCAGTACTACTGACTCATTCCTTGACAACATGGGTCCTCAAACTACGGCCCGCGGGCCAGACGTGGCCCACCATGCCCATTTATCCGGCCCGCCTCAGAGGTTTTGGACTTGCCGTGCGCGCGCCCATACGCACGTGTGCCGCCCCCTGCCTTGCTCTGAGCACAGGGGGGCGGTGGCTTCCTTGCGCGGAGATTGTTTTGGACTCGCTCGGAGAAAATTATCTCCAAGCGAGCAAGTGGCTGCCTCACACCACATGCCCGGCCCCCACCTCGGCACATGTGCTCCCATGCCCTGCCCCCCCCCCTTCGCTGGCCTGCACACGCCACCGGCACCTCCTTTCCGGCCAGCACCAACACCTTTCAACCGGCCCCCTGGTGAAAAAGTTTGAGGACCCATTTTAAAACTTAGTCACAAAGTACCTGATAGAAACATCGCAGTATTTCAGTTTCCTGACTTTCACTTTACGAAAATGCTTGGACCTGGAAGTACCATAGGAATAGCCTGGTGGGGGGAGGTCTTTGACCCCATAAAAGGCTCTGAAAAAAGAAACAAAGCACAGTTCAATTCAGATATCTACGTCTCATTTTAAACCTAAGATTCTAAGCTGGAACCTCCAGCCAATGGAGTAGAATTCATTTGGGGGAAGCCTATTACAATTTTTGAAGTTAGTAGGCCAAACCTCTGCTATGTGGAGAAAAGTCAATGAGCCTGCTATAACTTACTGGTGCTTGCCGATAGCCGAGAGCCATTCTTAAGCTGACTGCAACCCGCTGAGAAAAAACTCTAGCCAGATCAAAGGTTTTTAAGATATTGCATGCTATAGCCTCAGGCATTTTCTCCTGGGTTATAAATTCACCCCAAAAGTGAAAACTGTTGGGCTAAAAATGCAGGATGCTAATCCAGATGGATCAAATGCAACAGAGATTGTCAGGGCCCCTGGACCTTTATTTTATCAAGTGAACAGCTTGGTGGTAGAGCAGACGGTCTCCCAGGAACTGGGAGCTCTGAGACGAAACCTTCAGAGTGCTAGTCTCAGTGGAGCGTCCCCTAACAGCACCTCTGCAGTTACCTTCAGGAAGACCACAAGAAGTTTCCAGTCCCCTCCACGCCCCCCCCCCACTACACATAAGAACATGAGTAACACAGTGGCAACAAGTTGTACACAGTATCCTCAAGCAGAATGGGTACAAGAGCTCTGCCTGTCCAAGCTCCTCAGTGACTGGTACATGCAGTCATGCCATCTATGGTAAAGGAGGTAGTACATAACAAACCTATAGGTAGCTCCTTCCTCTCAGTCATTGGTATTCAGTGCCTCTAAACCGCAAAGCTTCATTGAGCAGTGTTGGCTCATAATAGCCACTAATAGACCAATCCATATAAAGCCGCATAAGAGACAATCCTATGTATGTTGATGTGAGGTGTGGGGGCAATTCTTCTGCTCTTATGATGTCTGGGGAATGTTGAGAGTCAGAGGAGGTTTTTTCTTTGCACAGGACTGTGTCCTGAATTGGTGGGCCTCCATTTTAAACGTTTCTCTACAGATGACCATTTTCACCCAGACTTCTCTCCCTCCTTAAGTTTATAACCATGGAAGCAGGTTGCTCCAACACTGGTGGGGTCACTATATCTGCTCCAGTTTCCAGTCTGAACTTTGAAGGAGCTCAGTGTGGTGCAGAACCTGTGTTTGGGTAGGGTTCAGCTTACTTTTGCTGTTACATTTGAGTTCTTGACCAATATAATATCCATCTTAACACACATGAAGCTATGGCTACATTTCATTTTCCCACTGTTTCCCTCCCCTGCCCTACTTTTGGCTAAATTTCATTCCCTTTTCATTTGCAAATGTTCCCAAGTTAAAGGAAGCCTCAGCGTTGAATTTACAAGATCTGAGCATGGCTGTCAAAGATAGGACATTTTGGACTGTGTTCCTTTCGTAAGATTGCACTAAGCTGGAGATGACTTGACTGCACATGACATCAACCGTTCTAATAGCAGCCGGCTCCGAACAATGGGCTGCAAATGCCTCCAGCTGGGTTCTAACGATTCCAGTCATGAGAGCGTCTGACTTCAGTGCGCTCAAATCCTCAGCATGGCTCTCCAAAGACATAGACCGGACCAGCCCTGCAAAAGGAGAAGAAAATAGTAGTTTGTGGAATTAAGCCTAAGAGGAGCTGTATTTCACTGAATTCACCTCGAAGTGTCATCGTGAACTTTAATGCCTTGCCCCTCAATGCATGGAAACCCAACGATGTCTACAGAATTTCGCAGAGGCTTGTTAGCAAGCAGCTCAGTAGGGCTGGAGCCCCCCATCTCTGGGAGGCCATCTAGCCCCCCCCCCCACCCCCGCTCTCCATGGGCACTTGCTGAAATAGGCGTCCCCAGGCCCTGATTATCTTTTCCAGAGGTCCCCCTAGATTAGCTTGTTTATTGCCTTCGTGGACATCAGGTCCTGCTGCCTCCACCCCTGCCTACAGGTCTCCCTTTTGCCTCCAATCGAATGCCCTCCATCCTCTCCATACTTCCCTTTTTCCCCAAATGGGGTGTCCTTGGCAAGCAGGGTCCTCACAGGGGATCACTTTAGAGTATATGTAAATAAACATATGCAAATTTGTGTTTATGAATGCGGAGGGAGATTGCTGTGGGTCTGTGATCTTTTTGGTACCGAGCATGGACCTGGAATTTAAGGGAGGATCTTAGGAGTGTGTGTATAAGAGAGTGATCAAGATCCGCAATCCACTTAAAGGTAAGAAGGTAAACCATTTAAACGGAACGAGTCTAAGTAAAGGGGTTTGATGCTGCCCTGAGGACGACCCAATCCAGATAGGAAAGCTCCGAGAGAGCTTTTGTTTTGGAGTTTGGCGGCGCGGTCCGCTTCGGTCCTGAGCACGAAGCCCCCGAGCCCCGCTAATTTCCCCTTTAGCGGCCATTAGTCTGCAATGCTCGGGCCAAAGCTCCGCTGAACGCGGCTGGATTTCCCGCGATGCTTAGGATGGGCGCCATGCCTCTCTCTGCTCCCAGCTCAAAGTGTTAAGTGAGTCCGGGAAACGGCACTGGCAGAGCAATCCCACCAGGGACAGTCCCTCGGGGTGCGCTGCCGCTGACCCCTCACTCCTCGGGTTGCGCTGCCGCTGACCCCTCACTCCTCGGGTTGCGCTGCCAAGAGATGTCCCCGGAGGAGGCAACAAGAAAGGAGGCGGGGCTTATTCCGCACTGAAGGGCAGGGCCTTGCGCTGCATCCTGCGGGAAGCGGCCACAGGGTTGCTTCCGAAAGCCCTGCCTTGGCCTGCTCCGCGTCGCGTCGCTCGGCAGCGGCTGCGAAGGCCGCCCGCACACCGGGCGTCTGAGCCAGCGCCCTGCCCGGGCGAGCCTGCCGCAAGTGCGGAGGAGGCGCGGGGGAGCGAGGCACCCCACGGAAGAGCGAGGCGCTTCTCGGGCCAGCTTTGCCAGGATGGCCTGGGAGGCCGCGGGTCCCCCCCCTCCTCCTCCCCCCCCCCCCCCCCCCGCGAGGCGGGGATCCGGGGGCTGCCTCTTCTTGACAGGTTTTCCTCTAATTGCTCCGTTGTGTATCATCACCAGAACCGTTGAAATAGCTCGACCTGCACGCGTCCCTTCTTAGCGTTTTAAATACATCTTTAACGGATGAGCGGGGATTGCGAGCCAGCTGGGACAGGGGAGCCTCAAAATTATATGACAAAAGGGAGACAGACCTCAGGCGAGTCGAGGACCACAATTTGTCTAAACGAGTGAGAAGACTCATAAACTGTCTGCCTTTGCCCGCCCAAAGGCCTCCCACCATGCACGGACCGGCGGGGGGGGGGAGGCGCGCGGAGGGCATTATTTTTGCCTTGTTAACACCGACTTTTCAAAGGTGAGGACGGAAAAGTGCAAAGCGATTTAATAAACACGGAGGCTAGAACAGCTACAAGTTCCATAAATCAATTATATGTTAAGATCGTGCGTTTTGCGTACATGTGTGTACGCATTTCCCAGTCGACGTGCACAGGATCGTGTTGCACGGTGCGTAGGATGGGGTGCTAGTCGGATATTCTAAACACGGTAGAGCATAACTCCGTTTAACCCTGTGGGAGTTACAGCAGAGTAAATGCCCAGCTTTGTAAACTGCCACAAATCGTCCCGATAGGATACATCAAAAGCCTCTCCCTGAAAATAAATATTAACTGATCTTTCAGAGATGTTCGTATATTTTTGCTGATGTAGCTTTAACAAAAAGTACAACTGATGGATTTGTACAGCCTTTTAAAAGTTCAAAGGAGTTGCTTTTAAATTAACTAAAAGTGCATTCATAATGATTTTTAAAATTCTTGGTAGCTGAAGAACACCTAAAGAGCCTAAGCAGTTAAATAACTGCAGTCTTTCTCTCTCATATTCTTTCCTTTTAAAGTAGCCTGAACTTTTGTTTTGTTTTCTCTTTTTTCCACGTCTGGTTTTGACTTTTACAGAACCCATTAGGTCGGAGCAGTAGAGAAAAGTAGAGAAAAGTCTCCGGCATCCTCAGCCCTTGGGCAACCTCCGCTCACCTCCCAGCAGAGGAGATGGGGCGGGGGTGGGGCTCCTGGGGCGTCTTCCCACTTGGAGATCGGGGGACAGCGGGATGCGACCACCTCCAGCTGCCTGGAAGAAAGGGCGATGGGTCTCCAGGGCGGAGGAGCTTGCTCGGACTAGGGATAAGTGGCTCAGCCAGCGCGGGTGCCGCTGCATTGTGGCCGGTGAGTGTTTACATTGCGCGGGGGCGCGGGGGAGGGAAGAGGCTGAGCCCCGGCGGGCTGCGGGGCCTTATTCAAGCTCTCCAGCCATCGGGCGAGGCGGAGGGGCTGCCCCGTGCAGCTTGGGGGCCGCTCACAAACTGTTGTTGTTGTGCCTGGCCCGAAGCTCGCAGGGCCCGCCCGCGCCTTCCCTGCGCCTGCCCTGCACCAGCTGTTGCGAGCGCTGTCACTGCGGCGGCCGTGCGCGCGGCGACCGCGCGCTCGCCCTGTCTCGGGGCCCGGGCTCGCGTGCCATTGGCCGCCGCAGCCGGGAGGGCGGGCGCCCCGCGCCGCGCCGCGCCGCTTCATTGAGCGGAATCCGCCGGCGTGACGTCACTCGCCGGCCCCGGCTGCCCCGCGCTCATTGGTGCGCCCGCCCGCCCGTGGCTCGGACATTGTTCTGCGCGGCGCGGCCGGGCAGCGTGCCTATAAAAGCGCGCGCGAGGCGCCGGCAGGGCTCGTCCTGATCGCCCTGGCACAGCCCCGGCGGCGCTGGAGCGGACCCGGCCGGCCACAGACTCCCCGCCCGCCGACTGTAAGTGCTGCATCCCCTCCGCCCGCCCGCCCGCCGGCGGCTCCCTTCCCCGCGAGGCTCTCGCGAGGGCGCCCCCCCGGGCCCCCCTCGCCTGCCCCGTTCCGGCGCCCGGGAAGAGGCGCGCGCCCCGGGCGAGTCTCCTCGCCTGCCGCAAAGTCGCTGCCTCGCGGAACTCACTCCCAACTTACTCCCGAGCGATCGTCCTTTGGCGATGCAGCTGCTGCTGGCATTTGGGAACCGTGAGAGGCCGGGTGTGCTTAGGGGAAAGGCAGAAAGTGCCCGGAAGGGTCGATTACCCATGGGCGGCGAAATATTTCTTCTAGGAAACTCTTTTTGTCCCTCCTTTACTAAGGAGAAATTCATTTTCTTGGAGGCGGCCCGGGTAGATACCTGTGGAGACCCCTCTCTCTTCTCTCTCGGCCAAAAATCCTTGTAGTGGGATACCTTTCTTAGGAAACTCAAAGATTATCCCAAACACGGGCGCAATAAGCTTTGGCCGGTTCAGGAATCGACTCTAGACTTAGAGGCAGGAAAACGCGCAAGCCGCGACGTTCAGCGGTTCTAAAATACCTTGCTGGCTGTGGTGGTCGAGGTGCGCAGCTGCAGCTGCTCTCCGCTTGCGAAGATCCTGCTTTGGCAAGGAAGTTTCTCCCAGCACGATCCCAGTAAGACACACTTTCTGGTATGAATACCCTACCGGGAGGTGTGTGTAAATGTGGCAGAGAAATGGGGTGGGTAGGTGCGCAGCTGAGAGTTTTAATTCTGTTTTCTGCTGCTTGGCAGTGTGGCCCGTGAAAGAATAGGCAGCGCTTGCCGGGTTGTCTTGAGTTTTTGACTAGGAGGTTGCACTCGGACGCACAAAGCGGTTAAGCCGGCTCTTAGACTACAAACCACCACCTGCTTATGTTGGACTAAATCTTATTTAATTCCAAAGTACTTACTTCTAGGTAGATAAGTATGGGATTGCATTGTTAATCACCCTTTTTCGGAATCAAAGATTGGATTTAGAACCCACCGCTTCAGGTGGTTATTTCCTCCTCCTACAGGGAGCTCTTGGGGATTAAGGATGCTGGGTTTTTTAAATGTATTCCACCATTAACACATTGGTTAACACATCCAGTCAAACAAATTCGGGACTAAATCCCACTGAAATCCGTGGAGTTTAATTTCCTTCCCATAGCTGTCCGCTGGCATGAATCCAGACTAACGTTTGCTGGGTTGCGCTGTAGTCGGGCGAGCAAAAGTCCCCGCCGGAAGCGAGGGGTGCGCCTCGGAGCCGTGCTGACCGGGAAGTCGGCCGCGCCGGAGGCGAGGAGCGCAGCCGAGAGGCGAGGCAGAGCCCTTCGCCCTTCGCCCTTCGCCTCCGACGGGGGGCGGGGGGGGCCGCCGCGGCGCGTGGCGTGGCGTGGCCCGTCTGACGCGGGCCGCCTGTCCTCTTGCTCCCCTCCGCAGGCAGCCAGGTGCGCGGGCCAGCCCAGCATGGACTCGGACGCGAGCCTGGTGTCGAGCCGCCCTTCGTCCCCGGAGCCCGATGAGCTCTTCGCGTCGGCCAGGGCCAAGAGCGGCGGCGGCGGCGGCGGCGCCTTCGCGGCGGGCGGCGCGGTGTCCAGCTCGACGCCCAGCGATTCCCCGGCCGAGCTGAGCGCGGAGCTGCGCAGCGCCATGAGCGCGGCCGGGGTGGTGATGGTCGACAAGCTGGCCTTCAAGTCGCCCTCGTCGTCGTCGTCCTCCTCCTCCTCCTCGTCGTCGTCGTCGTCGGCCTCCAAGAAGGACAAGAAGCAGATGACGGAGCCGGAGCTGCAGCAGCTGCGCCTGAAGATCAACAGCCGCGAGCGCAAGCGCATGCACGACCTCAACATCGCCATGGACGGGCTGCGCGAGGTGATGCCCTACGCGCACGGGCCGTCGGTGCGCAAGCTCTCCAAGATCGCCACGCTGCTGCTGGCGCGGAACTACATCCTCATGCTCACCAACTCCCTGGAGGAGATGAAGCGCCTGCTCAGCGAGATCTACGGCGGCCACCACGCCGCCGCCGGCTTCCACCCGGCCGCCGCCGCCGCCGCCGCCGCCTGCCCGGGCGGCATGGTGGGCCACTCCGCGCCGCTGCCCAGCCACCCGGCTTCCCACGCCGTGCACCACCCCATCCTGCCGCCGGTCGCCGTCTCCAGCGCCTCCCTGCCCGGCTCCGGCGGCCTCTCGTCCATCCGGCCCAGCCACGGCCTGCTCAAGTCGCCTTCCAGCGCTGCGGCGGCGGCCGCGGCAGCCGCGGCCGCCGCCGCCGCCGCCGCCGCCTCGGCCCCTCTGGGCAGCAGCTTCCAGCACTGGAGCGGCATGCCCTGCCCGTGCAGCATGTGCCAGGTGCCCGCCCCGTCGCACCACCACGTCTCCAGCATGAACGCGGCCAGCCTGCCCAGACTGACCAGCGACGCCAAATGAACGCGGCGGGGCGCGGGGGGCGGCGGGAGGCGCCCGGCCAGGGCCCCCTCTGGGGAGGGAGCCCGCCCCCAGGACCTACAAGCCCTCGCCCGCTTCACGCCCGCCGCCGCCGCCGCCGCCGCCGCCGCCGCCCCAAGAACAGTGACCGCCTCCCCCCGCCGCAGCTCGGCCCCAGCACTTACTGGAGGTCGCGTCCGAGGCACGGGAGGCGAAGCGGCGGGGAGGGGAGCCCCCCGTGCCCGGCGCGGAGCCCCGCCGAGATGTCGCCGCGCGCGGATCCAGCTCCCTGCCGCGGCTCACTCCGGCCTCCGGCCCAGTCGTGTGTAAAACTCACGTGTGTCGCTCTTCGGAATCGTGTGCTCCGATTCGGGTTTTGTTTTGTTGTTTGAACGATAGAAAGGGGTGCAACTGGGGCTAGGCACGCCTTTCGATCCAGAGGAGCCCAAGCTGCCAAGTATTATCCCCCCCTCGAATATTTCCTTCGAATTGCTTGGGGATGGGAGTGGTCCTGACAGCCTTGGTCAAACCGAGCTATGGGAACCCTGGGTCCGGTTTATCACACACGTCGTATGTGAGAACTCTGTCCTTTTGAAATCGATGGTGTTTACTTGCAAGTAAATGTGCCGAAGGGTTGGGAGCTGTAAGGAAGCAAATGCCACCGAAGTGGTCTCAGAACCGGATTCGGTGTTTACACAGGGCCTCCCTTCCTCTTTATAGATGTAGGATTGGGTCGGAAGTATTGATGGAAATAAACCCCGCTGATTTTAGAATAGTTTACTTCTACCGGATGCCAATCGCAGGAGCAGGCGCAGCTGGCTTCAGGTGTCTTCCAAGTAACAGCCCGGACCCGAACTCACTACGTGGAAGTGACCCAACCAGGAATCTGACCCAACCAAAGTTAGGGGGTGGGATTTTGGTTTAGTCATAGGTAGAGCAGACCCATTGGAATCAATGGGACTTCTGTTAGTCGCAACTAATCTGAGCCCCATTGCTTTCAGTGGGTCTACTAATTCTGGATCCCACCCCAGCAGTTTTTTTAAAGATCCGACTCCAATGTGCGTCCGGCCAAACGCCGTGGGGGCAAAGGTATTTCTGGAGGCATCACAGCTTTGGGGACGCAGGGAGTGAAAGCCTTGGCTGGACAGAGAGACTGTGCTCTTCAGGGTCGTTTCGCAGCTGCGGCGTTTACAGCGTGTGCGAGGCTCAAGTTAAGGCTGTGCGTTTGTTGTTTCTTCTGAGGTGTTGTGGGGGGGGGCACAATTACATACGCTCCCCAACGTGGAGCAAGGTGGGTTCCTTTTGAGCTTTCTGGTCACTTGGGCTTGTTCTTCAAAACCTTTAATGGGTTAACCCTGCGATCCTATACAAGTTTTCTCAGAAGTAAATTCCACTGAGTTCAGTGGGGCTTACTCTCAGGTAAGTGGGCATAGGATTTTAGCTCAAGGTCCCGTCTCTCTCCTCCTGTCTCATTTCTTCTTCTTCAGGATGGGTAACACTTCCCTTTTCTCTCCAGACTTAACAGTTTCTCACCCGTCTCCAAAAACAGCCCATGCAAGAATTCCCTGTGTTGTTTGTGTTGCAATACTCTGAGCCCCTGCTCAGCTTCTGAATAACCACTTTTTTCTTCTTCTCTTAGTGCTGTCACCTTCAAGAGAATTTTTTATCACCTGTTTATTTTTATATATATATAAAAATAAAGAAACGAAAAAGTTGCTAAATAATATTTATTGTTTGGTTGCAAAAAAGGATCCACTGTTGACATTTTTAAATAATAATAATTAAAATAATGAATTATATGATAGTTTCTGTTCATTTCTTTAGTGGAACTTATTAGAAATACAAACAGTGCTTTGGTTTCAGCAAGAAAGAGTAGAAACTGACGAATCGTCACCAGCAATGGAGAGAGACGGGAAAAGCAACGGAAGTTCTTAGCTGTTTTCTGAGAAGCAAATCCCCTTAAGTTCAATTGAAATTTATAGTGGAATCAAGGTGCCTAGAATTGGGCTTCAAGGTTTACATGCCATTTTAGTCCTGCTTAAAGCAGACCGTTTGCAATATTGGACACCACTGTTCTGCACACACTGAATCCGACTAGGCTCGGTGAAGGGGGAATGGGGGTCACATTACAGTCACCTGATCCGAATTCATTCTCGAAGGGCCATCTTGCCACCCGGAGGACAGCCTCCTGATACCACGCACGCCGGGAGGCAAGTCCTTCTGTGTTCAGCGGGGCTGCCCAGTAAGCAGTTTCGACGTTCTGGCCTTAACCAGATCCTGAGATCTATGTCCAAGTAACTCTGCAGGCAGCCAGAGGCTCATGGGATCCTGGGGGCTTTATTCTCAGCCTTAGGAGCGGGGTTTTAGGCCGAGAATTGTTTTGTGTGATGTTCTAGGAAGACAGTGAGAAATTGTCATCCAAGAGCGGAAAATAGATTATGCATTTTGGAGAATTACGTAAGCCGCACATCCTTTCATTTCGTTTGTAAACTGTCTCTGGAGCATCATCCAATCTATACGAAAAACAAATACTGTAATAAATCCTAGATCACACCCCTCTTTAGTCAGTCCTAAGCACACAGGCTGGGAACTGGGGCAGGCCAGGGGGGTGTCCAGAGCCATCAATTCCTAACCTGAAAGTTGCGTGTCCACCTGCCTTGTGACGACCTGCGCTGCATATGTCGCCCGAAGGGTGGAAACACAATGGAAACAGGGAAGAAAGCGATCGAGACACCAGCTAGTTTGAAAAGGCACCACCAGGTCTGTTCGTAGTCTGGGGATTTTTCAGCCATAGGTGCAGAGGTGGAGTCCTGCCCTTGGGCGCCCGCATGATCTCAGCGTATCTCCAGCACTTGCTCTGGACAGAGGTGCAGCTGGAGAGTGTTAGACCCTGGACCTGAAATGCGATCCTGCGCTTGTTTGCACATGCAGACGAATGCAGAACTTTTGCCCTGTCGAAACATGCGCAGGACTGTGCCTGTAATAGTGCTCGAGGTGCCCCTCCACCTTTTTGACAACCAGGCGTGAAACACACACCTAGCAGTTTACCACCCCACCTTCCATTTGATTTAGGAATAAAACTCTTTTGTTTGCACAAAAGAATAGCATACTTAAAGTAGAATTAAGAAGATGAGACTCTGGAAACATGCACAGGTCTGGCTGGCTGCTGCCTCTAACAATACGAGGTAGATAAGAGCGTGTATATATCTACCTGTCTTTTCATTTGGGCAGCGGCCAGCAGGACCTGTGTGCACGCATGCGCAGAAGACTGCAGAGACCAGCATCAGCCCTGGTGGGCTTCTGCATGTCCATGGCGGGGCCACCATGCCCACGGCGAGCCTTTTTGCGGCTGCCTCCGCCTCGGGCTGCACTCCGGGTGGTCATTTGGGGCCCTGGACTGGATGTTGACTTCTGCTCCAAAGCCCAGCTCTAGCTGCGTTAGTTCTGGTGGATCCAATGCAGGCCCAGGAGCGGATAACAAGCAAAACTGTGCTCGTTTGGGTTTTACAGAGCATCTTGCAGTAGGCTGAGATTGTATGAATCATGCTTTCTTGAACGAGCTGCCTCAAGAACCTAGACACACACGCCAGCAGCTCCTTGCACAGGCTGGACTCCCATGAGGCGAGCTTCTGTTCCAAACTGTAGTTCGTAGATTTATTTACATTCGGTGGAAGTCAAGCCTCGGAAGCGCTGTTGATTTTGCTGAATTTGTTTGTAAGTAGAGGAGTTTCCCTGAAATCTGTGAAACTTGGATGACAAGCAATGTGGGTGACCAGACTTGAAGCAGAGCAGCAACTTACGTTTTAAATACCCCTGCTTGTATTATTTTGTATAATGTAAAAGTTTCTGCTTGTTTTTCTTCTTATGTTTGTTAGCCGCCTTGAGCTCCATTTGCCTTTGTGGAAAAGCGAAGTACAAATCAGCCATCAACTAAAATTCAGAATCTGCCAAAGCAGACCTGAAAATAAGTGTCTAACAAAGCAGGCCGTGAACTACAGGACTTCAGCCCAGTTACTGAAATGTACCTAGCTCAGTACTTTTTGGTCATGGAGGTGTTTAACTTCTAAAATTGCTGCTGGCCTCTCCTCTGAAAATTACACATTACCTCCACCAGCTTCCATCAAGTTTTTAGTCTGATTGCTTTTTTTTCTCGGTGGGGGGGGGCAATGACGTAGCTCCATGCATTTTAGGATTTGATAGTCACTGCTGCAATGATGAAGGGAGCCTGCTCCTCCAAGCAGCCCTTGCTCAGAACATACAACAACAAAATTCAATGATTTAGAGGTGGGATGCGGAGGCTGAACGTGCTGAAGTTCTCCCTGCAGACGTAGCAAACTAAATTCGAGTTAAGGCGCATAACCAGATTCTCAAACTCTGACCAACTCTGAGCATAAGCAAAATGTTCCTTCCTACCCTGAAAATGTGGGCTGAGCTACCCAGAACCCTGTGAAGGAGTGATTTTCACGCAGGCTTAAGCTGCAGCACCTGCCATTTTAGAAATCAAACCTTGAAGATCAGATTTCCATGCATGGTTAGGGCTCTGGGTTCTATCCCGTGGGTTTGATTAATAGGCGACGCCTCCTCCAACCTGCTGTACGGGAAGAGGACGGGTGACCGGCTCTAGCGCTGCAAGAGAGGCGCCGAAGGCAGCTGCCGCGTTCTCGCCGGCTGAGGTTGGTGCAGGATCCGGGTCCAAAAATAATGTCCTTTTCCAGCTCGCAGAGGAAGGTCGACTGCAGAGCAGTTCACAACATATAAAATGCGCATACAGGAATCTCCTCAACAGCACCTGCAGAAATATCGCTTCACGAAAATCCTGTTCTGAGGGGATTCACTTGGGAAATCGATTACAAAAGGCAGCCTGCTTGGGTAAACTTTGGAGTCTCCTGAAGCGGGATGTTATCTTGTATGCAGATAATCAAATATCCTATGCAAAAAAAAAAAAAAAAAAAAAGGGGGGGGGGGGGGAGGAAACAAGACAAGCTAAACAGGACACACGGTTTTAAACTCCAGTTACTTGTGATGCTGTGATTACTCCATGTATTTCAGGATTGCAACTGAGGGCATAACACTGTGCAAGTTTAGGCAGAAAAAATCGGAGGACGCTGGCAATTCGTTCAAATTCGTTCCTGGATAGGATGGCGCTTTAGGTTCCCGTGTTCTATGTGCTTTGCTAGCGCCCTCCCCTCTCTCTCCCGCCGATTGATAGACAGACAAACAGCCCCCCCCCCGTTTGCACGGCTGTATCAAGTGGCACAGCAACAGCGCCGTCCTCTGCATGTTTACTCAGAAATAAGTCCAACAGGTGCGTTTAGGATTGCAGCCTAAGGTGACCTTGGACCTCTTGTTCTCGGGTGGCTTCGCGCCCGTGATTTGGGAAGCGAAAGGGCCCACCCGAAAAGAAAATAGCAGTGCCTATACACTCGGAAGACGTTCTAGGTGTGTTAAAAAGAGAACGGGGGTGGGAAAAGGCAAAGCAGCCGCGACAACAAAACCGCAAACGGCCCGACAAGTTCCTCCGAGCTTCCAGAAAGTTGCGGTGTGAACGCAGGAGGACGGGGGCTGGAGGGGAAAGTGAAGTGGAGGTGCTGGGCAAGAAGAGAGAGCAGTCTGCAGTGAAAGCTGGCGCGGGGCGGACGAGGGTCGAGAGCAGATCCGCCACCGGCGGCGGGATCCTGGCGGGGGCGCGGCTGCGCGGCGACGCTTGGTTGCGGGTCCGGCTTGTGCACGATGGACGGATGCTTCTTGCTCGCGCAGCAGCTGGCGCACCTGGCAGGATCGTCAGCGCCGGCCGCGGCTTGTCGCGCCGGCTTCCTGCTTGCGGGCGGGCGGAGGCGCTTGGAAAAGGCGATGCGCGGCGCAGAAGCGCCTTCCTGCGCCGAAGAGGAAGGGGGCTTGGGGAATCGCGCGTGCGTCCGCGGGGGGCTGCGGCGGCGGTGCGAAGGCGCAAGAGGTGCTGACACGCGCCTGGGAGGTCGGCTGCGGCCTCACGTGGGAAAGGACCCGCGAGGTCCGGGGACTTTGGAAGCCGATGCTAGCGGAGCCAAGAAGCTCGGCCGCGCAGGGAGCACCGACTCTCCGCTGCCGAGAACCGGTTGCCCTGCATGCAGGCCGGAGATGTGGGCTTTTCTCCTCTTTTCTGGACTTTTCTCCTCTTGGGGAGTGGAGGGGCATGTGCCACTCCATCAAGGGAACCTCGCTGTGGACCCCGCAGCCTCCCTCCAGCCCTCCCGTCGTCCATCCGTTGGGATGTGTGCAGTGTTAGTCCGACTTAGAGTAGACCCACTGAAATCAATAGGCTTTATGTTAGGCCAGCTCTGGATATGGCCCACTGAATCCTATCTACCCTTCCGTGAGAGTGAGTAGCCAGTGAGATTAATTTCTGGGATTACACCGGGTCTCCTTTGAAAGTCTGTCGATAACCCTACTGAGTTCTTGGAGTTCACCTCGTGCGAGCTGGAAGCCAGTCCCATAGAAAACAATGGGTTATATAGATGGAGACTGAGCTGAATCTCACGCCCGATTCTGATCTTGGGAGGAAGCAATGCTAGTTGCTCTTCCAGGGCAGTCAGTCCTAACAGGCTTTTCCCGTTAAGGAATCGCAGCGCGTCCCCGACTCCGTGAAAGCGGACGACCACTTTCTCAGGAAGATTAAGTTTCTCCCCCGCCCCTTAGCTCGGCGAGGAGACAGAAGGCAAATGACCTGAATTTCCTCCATGCTGTTGGTTTGTTACTGGGTTGAAGCCAGTATCAGTCCTACTTAGAGTAGGCTCATAGAAATGAATGGGGAAATAAGTGGGGCCGACATTGGACACAACCCCCTGTGAATTGGCTCCGCTGTCCAAATGGGCAGGCACGATCCAGGAGGGGTGCCAAGTCTGCGGGTCTTTCTTCGTTGCCTTTGAGATCCTCCCTCCCTGAAGAGCAGCCGGGCAAGCAGAAGCTTCGCGAGAGACGCTCTTTTCCGCGCTGGAGAAGAACAAAAGTCTTCTCCTAAACGTCGACCGTGTCAGGCTGGTGTTCACGTAGCCCGCAAGGTAACAGCAAGTACTTGGCGGCCCTGACTAGCAGCGCCGGCAAAGTGGATCTGATCTGAGTGACTAGAAGCCAAGGACTAGCTTGTCCTTTTCCCTAATTGTGCCCCCCAACCCCATCCCCTCGCGTGCACACACACACACACACACACACACACACACACACACTTTAACCTGATAGAGCTTCAGAGTCTTCAATGTGCAGAGCCTTTAATTCAACTGGTACAACTTTCTACCAGCTAGGAAAGCAGTAAAAGTGTCACCTGTTGAACCCTTGCCTGTCAAATAAGCTACATTTTCCAGTCCATGTTATCTGTTTCTTTTCCTCTTCATAGCCGCCCCTTCCAGAAGTGAGCATCTGCAGCAATTCTTCTGCAAGTGATTAAACGGAGGGAAAGAATAAAAGGGAATAGGTCTGAACAATTTAAAAACATGATTTATTTAGGGAGTGAATCTATACATGCTGACACTGGGAAAAAAGCCCACAACTCTCAGGGTGTCTTGGCCAGACATATTGGGATTGTAGGCCTTTTTCCTGCCCAAGGACGGATAAAATTGAGCCTTTAGTCAGAGATGGCACTAGGTACAGAAAAGCTTCAGGGTTCAGGTCCACAGGACTAAAAAATGCAGAATTGTACATATGCGCATTCACACTCTAAACTATTTGTGCATCTTTAATGGATCATAAAGACATCCCGATCTGAAAAAAGGGATGCCTGGAGGACAGCATTTGCTTTCCAAAAAATCTCAGGCAGAAAGATTTGTGGGGAGCAGCAGGAGGTAAAGCCTCTGTGGATTTTAAAAAAAAAGCCCAGCTAATCCACAGGGATCTGATGCAACTGACGTCCAGGCCCCTGAACCTTACTTTCAGCAAGTGCCCATGGAACCACAGGCTAATGGGATATATGGCCCCTGAAAGATTCAGGGCTTCAGGCCTAGTAGGGCAGCTCCTAATGCTGCTGTCATTTTTAATGAACATATTTTATATACTAGATCTTCTATACATGAGTGTTAAACCATTTGGAAATCAGGTGCAGTCACAAAGGATTACGAAGGGCAAAAGGCAAGTCTTACGACCGAATCCTACCAGCCTTTATTCAGCAGGAAATCCCACTCCATGTAATGTGTCTTACTGTCTATTGAAAGGACTGCAGCCTTAGGAGGGCAGGATCAGGCTTGGGACTAGAATTTGGAAGGAGGGTAGTTTATGGCCAGTGAGGGGCTCTTTATAGCTGCTGCATGGAAGACAGAGATTCAGCAGGTGAGCATTGCCTGACTGGAGAGAAGATGCTATGCCACTAATGGATTTTTTTCCTTTTGCCTGCTAGGCTGGGTTCAAAGGCTGGAGTTTGTTCAGCCAGGAATGGCCACCATGGCAGCCTCTGAAGGGCTCTCTCCCCTCATTCTGCCTGCCCGAACAGTCAGGGCAGCTGCTAAGAAACTTTCACTCTCCAGGATTAATACCTGTGGGGATGCCAAGGCCAACAGAGCCCCTGCCGTGTGCTCTGGCAGGATAGATGTCCACTTCCATGGCTTTCCCAAACCCTGTGTCCTCCAGATGTGTGGGTATAGAATACCCATGCTAGCTGGGGATGCTGGGAGTTGTAGTCCAGAAAATCTGGAGGGCACTCAATTAGGGAAGTCTGACCCAGATTGTTCATACTAACTAAATCCTATCTTTGTGAGTAGAAGCTCAGTTCTATGCATGTTTAGATCGAAGAAAGGCCTACAACTCCCAGCAAGCTCCAGGCAGCTTAGATCCTTTTTCTGACTAAACATGCATAGAATTGCCCTGGAAACACTAATTAAAAACTAAATGGATCTCACAGCACAATCACTTCCATTCTATTGAAAGTACTCCCACTGAGCTCTGTGGGGTTTCCTCCCAAGAAACTAGGTACAGCACTACAGCCTATGGTCTTTTCGGGTCATAATCTCAGTGCCCAAAAAAGCTGCAGGGAACTTTACTTGCTCAAAAGAAATTCACAGGCACTCCTTCACCTCTCTCTCTCTCTCTCTCTCTCTCTCTCTCTCTCTCTCTCTCTCTCTCTCTCTCTCTCTCTCTCTCTCTCATGCTGTTGCTTCTTCATTCCCTAGCTGAGCCTGGAATATAAGAAAATAGCAATATATCTGGAAGGAAGGCACTAAGTTGGAAGAGTAGGACAACTTGTAGCTCTCTAGCTATTTTGGTCCACAAATTACATAATCCCTCACTATCCCCATCATTCCTAGAAGCCCCACAGAATGCAGTGGGACATGCTCCTGAATAGCCATGTATGAGACTACACCATAAGAGATACTGCAGCAACAGTGAATGCAGCTGTGGAAAGCAGGCACTGCAGACAAACAGCGATGTTGCTAAAGCCCCATTAGGGTTGGGAGAGGAGGAGGAGGAAAGTCTATCGGAAACAAGGGGAGACCATCCAGAGGTCCCCAGGAAATGTGCAATTGGCAATAGACACAACACTGTTTATTGAAATTAATGCAAACTCCAAGTAAAGCCAGGGATAAAAGTGTCCTGTGAGGGAACAGGATTAAAAATAAAATGAGATGGCTTATACTGCCCTTTTCATTTTTATAGTTTTAAATGTTAATTTTGATGTGAATATTATTAAAGAAACCATATTAAGCACATGAAAGAAAGAAATAATAGGGAATAGCAATGACAGATCATGTCAGCCCTGGTATTGGAATGGGGACTTCTGGGTCTGATAGGACGAGAAATATGGCCCTAGGGAATTGGTAGAATCATGGGAACTGGATCATCTGAACCTGGAAAAACAGGTTCCTGAAGCAGGAATGACTGAATGGGTAGAACAACAGCACCTGTTCCCGCCAGGAATGGAATGCTGTCCCCTTGGGCTGGAATGTTGAATCCTGGGGAAAGAATACCACAGCTACGACTGGGAATAACAAGTATGGAACTGGAACAAAGGCCTCTGGAACTTGGGTGTTAGGTCTGTACTTCCTCATGGACAGCTTTCCCCTTACCCCACCCCTCTGGAACTACAACAGCTAATTGCCACCATCAGCTGATCATATAACAGAGACACAGAGACAGAAAGTCCTGTGGGAGACCGGGGTGCCAACTCTGTCCTTCTATCGCCTTTGGTCACCGTATCATAGGATCTAATAATATTGTCAACAGTGTTGGCGGTTCATACATGGGCTCTTCTTCCAGTGTGAGAAATGTTATCCTCCTCCAGGAAATGGCTTTGTATAGTCTATGTAGGGCAAATAGGACAGTCCTTATGCAAATGAATAAATGGACACATCCAAAATGGCACTATTCAAAAACAAGCAGAGAAACATATAACTTCCAGGACACTGAAATGAACCCAGAAATGTCTGTCTTGGAACTAAGAACATTAAAAGCAAGAGTGCGTTGTGAAATGATTTAAATGCCATTCACAAACAGCTTCAGATCTATCACCAGTGGCTTTAATTGGGATTAAATTTTCTCATCACACTTCATGCCTTAATCAGCTCACAAACTCAAGGATGTCTGTGTTATCACACAGCCACTTTTTGTGAATAGCTACTATCCATGGCACAATTATTACTGCCTGTATTTGCGGCATCTCCTTTCCCTGTAACCCCGTTGTCTATATTCCCCACCTACGGCCCAGAAAGAATGTGAGAGAGAGAATGTGCAAGTAAATCCGTGTTTGCTTTCGACAGGCTATACAGGAACAGCTGCCCGCTCCCCGAAGCAGCACTGCAACGGTGACTGGGGCTGGGCAAAGGAGTCAGGGTACAGGAGAGTTCCATTTGCCAAGCTCATCAGCCTTGTGCTGTTCCCATATGTTAACCTGCTGCTGGCTCCGCACGATGAGCACCCCAGAGGGACCTGCTTATTATATTTTCTGTAGGCGCTGCCTTTAAATTGGATCATCTAAAGTTACAGAATTAGGGGCAGTGGGATCGGCCGTATGCTTTGAATTGTTGCAGGTTAGTTTGCTTTGGGTCACTTCCTGCAGCCCTGTGTATTCAGAACTGTCATGATATATAGATGTATAGTATGATACCATTCACAGCTGTGCTTCTATTACAATTGCATAATATTGAGACATTGTGATTAATTATATACTTGCGTGTAAGTCCCATTGAATTCCAGAGTTTAGGATCAAGCTGTACTGAAAATGAACTCTCCTGGCACTGGAAGAGGGAAATTCTGCATATCTGACTTTGACTAAGCTGGCCCTCCTTCATTGGATATATTGAGTGCAGCTATCTGTCAAGAATGTGGGGGTAACATCCTGCACTGTTGATCCTGTACTGGACTAGATAACCTCCAAGTTCCCTTCTAACACGATATTTCACATTTAAATTTTAAAAAATGATGTGCAAGACACCCAAAATGGTTTTGAGGAATTTGTACAAGCTGTTTTAAAAGTTAAACAGCACCTGTTTGTTCTTGTTAGCCATGGGAAAGGGGAACTAGAATTTTTACTTACCTCTCTCCAAGGTTCATAGTTGCCAGTATACAAAGTCAAACCATCTTTGCAGCTTTCAAAGTCTTCTAAACTAGTCTTCAAACTTTTTTTGAAGGCTTTCAAATGCTGCCTCACTTCACTTCTGCAGTGAATTTGACACATATAGGACCATGAAGTCACAAAGTGTGCACAGTTCTGCCCAGGCCTTGGCAGAAGAAAGCTACCCAGGCCAGATTTTCTCAACAGATGCTCTGTGCCTTTAGCAGCTGCATGACACTCCAAAATTAATGACCTACCTTTCCAAATTTTAACACAGTCTTTCTAGACTAAGGTAGGGATAGACATACTTAATCTGTTTGGTTTGTCTCAGTTTTCCATCTCCCCATTCTTAAATCCAGTTAATCCTGAAGTTTTAGAATGTTTCAAATCTACAGGCACAATTCTATGCATATTTAGACTGAAAAAAATCCCACCACTGCTGATTCGGAGGTCAAATGTCTGATTCGGAATGCTGGGAGTTGCATGACCTTTACCCATAGGATTCTGCCCTAAATTTACTTAGTCCTGAACTTTGGGAATTTTGTGTAAGTTTGCAAGAACATTTGGCTCCATTTTGTGCACACTCCTCTTAATTAATTGATTTTTGTACACTTGTTGTTGTTAGTCGCGAAGTCTTGTCCAACCCATCACGACCGCATGGACAACATTCCTCCAGGCCTTCCTGTCCTCCATCATCCCCCAGAGTCCACTTAAGCTCACACCAACCACTTCAGTGACTCCATCTAGCCACCTCATCCTCTGCCGTCCCCTTCTTCTTTTCTTTTCCCATCTATTGTTCCCTGCATTAGGCTCTTCTCCAGTGAGTCCCTCCTTCTCATTAGGTGGCCAAAGTATTTGAGTTTCATCTTCAGTATCTGGCCTTCTAAAGAGCAGTCAGGGTTGATCTCCTCTAGGACTGACCGGTTTTTTTGTACACTACTGTGCCTATATACAATTTTTTACTGGCAAGTTTTCTAATATAATGCAATTTTGAATGTTCTTTTTACTAATTTTAACATAGGTATTTTTATGTGCAAGTTCCATAATGTAAACATTATATGTATTCTATTGCAGGGCACCATTGTAAAAATTCAGACAGACAAATTTTGAAGAATATCTGAGTTTCATTTCACTTGTTTTGAAAATGCAAAATTAGGTAAGATTAGGTAAAACTAATTTCTCCTTGATCTCTTTGCTAAGGACTTAGATAGCTATATGTAATCTAGTTTAGTTTAGTAAGAAATTTCACCATCAGTCTCTCTGTTAGTTGGCAAGCTGAACAGAAATCCCATCTGTTTGAATAAGGAGAAAGCAAACTGTTGTCTATCCAATCTGGGACTATACCTTATTATCTCAGGGCAGGAGCCCTGTATATGGGGGATTTACTGTGTAGTTTTAAAACATTCATTTGGATTAAGGATTTAAACCAGTGGATTAAGTCTGGCCAGCTGAGTTTTACCTGTGGCCTGAATAGAGATAATGGGTTTTTATCCCACTATAGGTATTAATTAGCTTATCAGTGCCAGGATGTTTGGTCATCATCAATACTGCTTTGTCAACAGTCCATGTAATAATTTGACATAACTGTAAGCTTTAGTTTTCTTCTCACACTCGGTACTTCTTCTATTTTATTTCTCACTTAATTCACAGCTTACAGTCCCATTGCCCATTGTGTGTGTGCATATATCTGCTAATTTAAGAAAACACATCATGCAGCTGATGTGTTAGACTCTAATCCACAAGCATTTATATCATTGAAATGTCTTGATCTTGGTCGTTTTTGCTTCACAACAGAGCAATGTGTGTATACAAAATTATACTAATTTTGGGAGGGTATATTTTCTCCATCTCAGTATCTCCATGCTGGAGAAAATGCCCCCTGCAATATTTCTGCATATCTCATAGATGTTAAAAAGTAAAGGACAGGACTGAAATATTTCCATAAGTGTTTACTTAAATGTAATTCTCACATTCTGTGTGAGTTCTATGGAGTTTACTGCCAGGCAAATGGTACAGGATTCCAGCTTCAGTCGGTTTGCTTAACTGGAGAGAGAAACTTCATGTATAAGTACCCATTATCTTAGAATCTTGTGCTTGCTGCAAAATATATAATGCATGTATTATACATGCATCTTTTTAAAAAAGTATTTTTCTTCTATGCATATGCAAATATATTCAGATTTAAATCAGTCAATTGAAGGAACCCACATACAGCTCATTTATGGAGATTTCTTTTAATCTTTTGTTTTCTGAGTCTTAAGGTGGCATCCCTAACAGCAGCACAGAAAAGTCAGAAACGAAGCCAGACACAACAAACTCTAGCTAGCAAGTTCTGCACTTGATGCGGCATCCAAAAGACAGGAACCAGAGCACTAAGATGCAGATTAGTTTGGGAAGGGAAAGTAGATTTATTCTTGTGCTGATCACTTCCTTGGGAAGAGGAACAGAAAAATCTTCTCGCCTCAGCCGAAATGCACGACTAAGCCACTCTACAGGATAAGAGACGGGGGTGTAATGAAAGCAAAGGACTGATCTCCTTAGCCAAGGCAGGAAGGAAAAGATTTAACAGCAGTAAACCTCAGAGGCAGGGAGTGCCTCGCTCTCCGGAGAGATGGAAATGCACCAGCTTGATTAAGGGTAGTTGCACAAGCAGCTTCAGGCTAGCTGCCTTTTTAATGTGGAGGGAGGGGCTGAGGGGAAGAGAACTCATGGAAACTAAGCAAGTGAATTCCCCCTCCCTCTGCATCACTTTGTTTCCGGGTTTGGGAAAGTGTGGGACCCTACGCACACTTTTCCGGGGGTCAGCCCCATGACGCAGGGAGATGTGCGTGCAAGTAACCTCACTGAGATCTTCTGAAGAAGAAACGGAGAGGGAGATTATGCAGGTCGCCTACAGTTGCTCGCAGGAAAAAATATAGGCTATTCAATCCATCAATGGGCATAGGACTGCATGGTGACATCACAGCAGGTAATCTGTGGGGAGAAGCCACAGAGGAGCCTTGACATCTCGAGGAAGGGCTAGATCAAACTCCTGCCTGAAACCTCAGACAGCACAACCAGCCGCTGCCAACAGTTCTGGCCTAGCTGGACCAACAATCTGCCTTCTCCAACCTCCAGATGTTTTAGACTTTAATTCCCATCAGACAACAGTCAGGGAAGCTGGGAGTTGAACTGCAAAATAGCTGGGGGCACGAGACTGGTCCATGTGGGTGTATCTTCTATTATATTTAATAAACATATTCTTTCCTAAAGCAGCATAGTTAATGCATTTATGCCATGTCACTCCCATTCATGAGGATGCTCTGAGCTGCAGCACAATCCCGTGCCTGTCTACTTAGAAGTAAGCCCCACTACATTAATAGGGCTTTCTCACAGGTAAATGCGTCTAAGATTGCAGCCTTAGAGTCTGTGGGTTACAGTCAGTGAATTTGGACTTCAAGGGCCATTTTCAAAATGGGTTCACGTGAAAGAAGATTGACAGCCTTGGGTGGAACTCTTGTTAAATTAATGCACCAAAATGCAGATTTTCTTGTTGGCATGGGCTTGGACTCTCAGACTAGCTGGTTTATTGATCAATCAGGCTCTGCCCAGGTGATCTGCAATGTTGTATTAATTAAGTGTAATCATTGTTCAGTGGGAATATTCCCACTGATGGAGTAGCTGGCAGGGGCTTGCTCTGGACTTTGCCTCTATTTATGCTTAATGAACGGTGCGGTGGGGTGGGGGGACTAGCTTTTGTGTTAACTCTCCTGTGCGTTTGGGACACAGTCTAATATTTAGGCTGAGCAGGGTGTAAATGTGCTAATGCAATACAGCCTACAACAGATGGTTGCAAGAATACCACCCGCTCCTTTGGGCTCTCAGAGCAATGCTGAAGAGTTTCTAGTTTCAAATGAGTCAATCAAGCTAGCGCTTTCCTGCCCCCACCCCCAACAGTAGGAAATTTGGCTGCCCTGAGGGAGGTCTAGCCTGGCAATGTATACTTGTCTATTCTTCTGCATAGCTTCCTGGTGATTCCGGGTGAGAGTTTAGTCAAGGCATGAAAAATGGCCATTGCTCTCTTTGCTAGGTAAGGTTTGACTCATATGCAAAAGGTTTTGTCAAGTGCAGCTAATATAAGACTTTATACACAGGAACATGGTATTGATCTCTCTTGGTGGCATAAGATTCAAATACAATTGAGATAAATTAAAGACTATAGAATGTATGGTTTTTTATAAGGAACTAATTGCATTTGATCAAATGATTTTAAAATCAGATGAAAAAATTATTAAAAGGTTGGATAATTTTCTTTTGGATATGAAAATAGTAGATGAACAAGTTAAAGAAACTATGATAACATGACCACAAAACTTTGGATAGAATATTGAGTTACAGAAATGGCAAAAGCTGTGGGAAAGAAATATTAAGATAACCCTAGCAACCTCATATAAAGAAAACCTTTATAAAATGTTTTACAGATGGTATTTATCACCAAATAGATTAGCAAAAATGTTTCCAAATATGTCAAATAGATGTTGGAGATGTAAACACAAAACCTGGTACTTTTTATCATTTGTGGTGGACTTGTGTTAAGGCAAAAAAATGTTGGGTTAAAATACACAAATGGCTTGAGGAAATGCTGCAAAAACCTTTAACATTTAAACCTGAAGTTTTTCTATTAGGTATTATCCCTGATGACTTCAATAAACAAGCTATATATTTGACTTTACATATAATTACTGTGGCGAGGATTGCATTTGCCCAACATTGGAGAAGCGAAGAGCCACCTACTGAAGAGTTGATTTTAAAAAAGATTTTGGATTGCGCGGAGATGGACAGATTGACCTTGTCTTTGAAGGAGAAGGAAGATACAGACTTCTATCAAATTTGAAACATTCTTTTATCATTGGTTAGAGAAAAGGGACTATGCTTAGAATTGAATATGGTTGTTGAATATAAAAAAGAGTAAGATGTCGACCTAGTATGTCCAATGTCCAGAATAATTGTTGTTTTAGTTTTGGATTTATAGAGAAAATAATAAAATTTGATTAAAAAATAATATAAAACTTCATAAAATCAACCACAACTATTAGGTTTCAGTCTTTTCGACCTCTATCACTAATGCATAGAAGTGGGCTATATAATTATTTACTATGCATGAAATGTATAGGTATACCAATAATGAGAGGATATGTCTTAGTCTCAGCCCAGGATTCGCCTGCCATTGAACCCCTGGGAGCTGTTCATGTGATCTGATGAATCTTGTCTGTTTTAGACTTTTTTACCCCACTCATTCACAATAGCTCAAGATGGATCAGAGCTGTGTAAATCAGGCAGATTTACGTGACCCATGAAGCACTCTGCATTGAAAGTGTGACTTGTTTGTCCTGGGGCTTACACTGCCTAGCATATGATCAGGGGACATTGAGGTTCCAGAGCCTCCTTTCTCCTCAGTCCTCTTGCAGGTATCCTGGGAACGCTGTTGCTGGACTGGAGAATGGGGAGAATGGGGAGCTGACAGCCCTGCTGCTGTTTGTTACCCCTGCTGACCATCAGCCATGCTGACATGAGGGCTGAAGTCCAAATGTACTAGGCTGTCTACCACTGAATAACATCTGGACATCTTCAAGGCCAATCCATGTCCAAGACATTTCAGTAGTCAGCCCTGTAGCCATCGGCTCTTCCTGGTGTGAAAGCAGCATAGGCAGAAGACAGACTTTGTATCCCCAGAGCCTTTGCTCGTCCAAGCAGCATACAGTAACTGCTGTCTAGTTTCGACCTCAGCTTGTTAACTCACTTCTACAGGTCTATCCCTATCTCCAGATGAAAACTATGTACCAAAACTGTGACAAACAGTTCAATGCAGATCTAGAGCTTTGTGTTAAGCAGTCCTCATTTGATCATTCAGCAAGCTGTCCTATTCCTTCCTTCCTTCCTCTCAGCCTTGCTCCTGGATTCTGTATGCCATCAATCACTAGCCCTTGACAACATGACTTTTTAGGTGTGGATCCAGCTGGCCAAACATCATTTCAGCTAAGAAACCTCTGCCTGTAAAGCCTTGAGGCTCTGAGAACCATTGTAAACCTGAGTCTCTTTGAATGATAGCTCAAATCATCCCCAGCCAGCATGGTGAATGATACGAGATGACAGGAGTTGAGGTCTCCAATATCTCAATGAACCCAGCCTGGCTAAAGGCTACTCCGAAGCAAACATGTGGGATGTATGTGCTTTCCAATAATTGGACTGTGATTCCCATGAGTTCTTATACAATGGAGAAGACTGATGAGAGTTGCAGTTTTTCAGTGCCACAAATACAAGCTTCCCTGCTTCTTTCTCAAAAGGGTTCCCAACAAAGACCATGGCCAGAATGCAACAGAATCCCCCAGCTCATGTTAACCGAGGACTGTAGAAATCACCTAGAGGATGTCTCAGCGGGTCTTCCTAGGCTATTGATTGGTCAGTTTGAATGTTTCCTTTATGGTCCTCATTGAAAACCATGTTGCAAAATATTTTCTTTGTCTTCAAGTGAGTAGCTAAGGGGCAGCATCACCCCAGCTATGCCAGGAAGTCCCAGGTGTAGGCCCCATACCTCCCCCTCTAGCCACATGTAAGCTGTTTTGATGAGTTACTCTTAAGATCTCAACAAGCACTAAAGCTTGCCTGCTTGCAATATTCTCTCTTCCTGTGCTCTGAGAGGGGCTGATGTGGAGAATCCAAGAGGTGGACAGGAACCCAGGCAACTGGTGTAGAGTCCTCTGCTCTTGGGCTACATGGTTGGGCACCTGCTGCAGATCCACACACAAGAAAGGATCAAGTAACAAGCGCTTCTGGACTTGCTCCTCTTCTCCATTGCTATTTGCATGCACCTTTCATTCTGGCATAGTCAGTGGTGGTGATCATAAGGAGCAGCCAGTGCCAGTGTCTCCTTGCTCACTAGCCCTCTGCCTATGAAGCAGAAAATAATATGATGCAATGATGTGGAAAAGGAAAGCAGCTAGTGACAATGGCAGTGAAAAGGTAGACTTACTGAAGAAAGGGTGAATTGATGGCGTCTTATCTGAAGGCTCTCAAAAACCCAGAACCAGCAATGGGGGGAAGGTCTGGAACTGATGGATCCTCAGGGTCACTGGCAGTTTTGGGAACTACTGGTAGTAGGGTGCCACTCCTCCATACTCTTCCTTCAATGAGATTCCAGGTTCCAGATCTGGCCAATGCTGAAGCCTAATAGGTGGCCATTTCAGACTCACATCTGGCATCTCTAGCTATGTAAACAGTCATCAGTCTCAAAGCTCTGACCATGCATTGTGCTCCAGTCCCTTCTCTAGTCCATCTCAGATTTCTCAGAACTTCAGGGACCTGCATAAAAACTACAGAGTGTGCTTGTTAACTAAACACCCAGATAACATTAGTATTTAGAAATAAAACATTGCATACTTTCTCCTGGAGAGAAATAAGAATGGTTATTTCTTAGATGAGCATGTAGAGGGAGGGGGTGGGTAGATGGATCAGTTTTAGGCAGCCTCATTCCAGGCCCTCAAAAGCAAGAACTTAGCTAAGAATATTGGGGCAAGATTAAACATTTTATATATTCATCTACAGTTATTATTTTGTACATTTCCCACAAGTTCTGCTAAGCTACAGATACTTTCTAATACCGGTATCTTCTGAAAACAGAGTTCTTTCCAGGCATTTCTTTCTGTTCTGCTCAATGTCCTGCTTTTGGAGAAAATAGGCATAAATGTTAAACAGAACTTCCTTTCCACCATCCCCCCGCCTCACCATACACCCACACATACATACTCATCCCCATTCTTGGGTTTATCTTTAGAAGTTTTGTTCTGCCATTTATCTTCACTTGTTGGAGATGTCTTGACAAACTCATGAGAATTAATTTCCCATCAGCTTTTTGCCCTCTCTTCTTGAACTGGCAGGTCAGAACTCGCCATATGCATTTGAAGGGGCAATCTGGATGGGCCACCCGGTTCCATTGTCCCTTCCCATCCACGTCCTTACCCCAGCAGGGAGCCACTGGTGAGACCTCTAAGACAAGGCACTCAGACGCTGCTCCCGAGCAGGCCTCAGCTTCCCAGCCATCATCAATCATTGTATCCCCCTGCCAAAACCAATACAATTGGATCAGGCCCAATACACAAGAGTGCTCCTTGAACGTAAGAAGGGTGCCTTTTAGTTTAATGTATTCCCTAGGTTTCTCCTGCTCGAAGAGAAGCAAATCCATCAATGTCACCAGACTACAGATTGATCACAGTGTTGGAATTGTATGGGGCTTTTACAGATGCAAAAGCAATTGTTACATTCTTAATTTCAGTTAAAAAAATATACGTATTTAATTGAAAGTCACGTCAGCCAAGTCCTTTGATGTGATTAAAATGCTTTGGTCATCTTCAATGCACTAATTTGGAGAATAAAAGGCTGTCAACACATTACCTGATTCTAGTCTAGTCAATTACCTGTCTTAAATCTGAGCCATTGATTAACTATTTAAAATAAATATCATAATACCCTTCATTGCAAATGCCCAGCCTGACCTACAGATCACTACCATAATACAAAACACAAGGAAAACCAGATATACTTTCCCTCTGTTGTAAGATTTACATTTTAATCTATCATTTGCCAGATTAATTATACTGATTAAGCTGCTGTGTGCTTTCAACCCATTAACATCAGTGCAGTTGCATCTATAGGTACAATTGGGACTATTTGGCTGCAATCCCTATGACTGACTTCAATTACCATTTCAGTGATCCAGCTCCAAGTCAGTTACGGCTGGTATATGTAAAGTTGCCTAAGTGAAGGAGAGTGGAGGGAGGGAGGGATGGGGGTGTGGGTGAGTGGATGTGTAAATAAAATGGTAATTGCAGATCAAGTCTTCCCAAAAATGCATATCCTACCAGCACATGTTCCTCCTGAGAAATGACTGGGAACAGGAGATCCCCTACAATGATTTAGCACAGTGATGGGCAACTGTAGTCCCTAAGACTTAGTTACTGGCAATAAGAGCCTGAAGTTGCAATGTGCTGGTCTTTTGACCCCACCACCCTTTTGCCTTTGGCTCTGCCCACTATTAGAACCCCCCCCCCCCCCCTCTGAAATGGAATTTTCCTTTGGCTTAAGTGAACACCAGTGAGAGGTGTTTCCTTCTCCCCACCTCACCTGTCCACAGTGAGCCAGTAGGGTAGCTAGCTTGTAAAGATGTTGTAAAATCTGTTTACCTCGAATTCTGCCATCCATCCATTGAAAGAACCAGTTTTTGTGCAAATGTATTCCTACGCATTTGCACAAATTCACAGTCCATGAAATGTGCAAATCCCCTACACAAAAAATATACAAATCTGCATATAATACATTCTTTTATACTTTGGCTACAGTGGAAATGTTCATTTTCCTGGACCAAATGGTATATCATTGTATAATTAAGGTTGCAAGGCACTTAAACATAAAAAGTCCTTTTTAATGGGGAACATTTAAGAGTTATAGGACTTTTTTCGTCCTACATTTCCTTCTAAGCCTGTTTTTGTTTCCCCAAATATCAAAGAAACAGCTGTGCTCTTGATCACTTCCATTGATTTCACAAAGTTTGACTATATCTGAATCCAATCCATACTCTTTAGCCCTGAAGTAAATAAATATCTTCACATGTGTGTACAAATGGGAAAATATATGCATTATAAATGCAAGACTTTAAACAGGACAATCTATACCATCCAGCACTACTTAATGTATGCACACATTGATAGATGAACGTGCTAGGAAGATATTGTTTTCAGAGCATGGCAGTCTGTCTTAATTTACTTTTTTCCTGAAAGCAACAGCATGGCGATGTCATGTTTGAAACTGCCCTGGATATAAGCTATCATTGTCATGTAATTCAATATGCTACATAACAGGGTGAGGGACATATGTCTACTCACTCCCACAAACACCAAAAGGCTGCCACATGCTTCTGCGACACAGGAAGAAAAGCCAAAGCAAGTGCATGTTCTCCCAAGGCCTGCAGCCCTGGGCAGTCGGAGCACAATCCGACAGTATTCAGCGATTAGTTACAGTTTATTAACAGCCTATATATTTCTCATCTGCTCAGAGGGACTTGTTAGGACTGCCACCTGCAACTGCAAGGAGGCATTTTAAAAAGCACAATTCTCAAAAAAATATGGAGGGCATGTTGTTTCATAATTATTTTGCTTTGATTCTGTCTACTAAGGGATATTTTAGCTGTGCAAAAAGAAATAGGCAGCAA
The DNA here is from genome assembly GCF_004798865.1 of Varanus komodoensis. NCBI lineage: Eukaryota > Metazoa > Chordata > Lepidosauria > Squamata > Varanidae > Varanus > Varanus komodoensis. The sequence goes on along the minus strand of NW_025335941.1, from coordinate 15,120,110 downwards.
CCACTCTTTATTCTACATTTTAAAAAGAAAAAAAAAAGAAATGCTTTATTTTTAAATTGCATTTAGTTCACAATTTGGTTAGAACCTGATAGGTCATTATGGACATTTAGTTAAGACTGCAGTTTACCATGAAGATATTAAGAATAATGAGATTACCCTGACAAAAGCAAATGTCCATGCATCTTCATTGTAGTGGATCATTCGAGTTCATTCTCAGCTTATTAACCCATATCCTCCTCCTCTTTCATCATCATCATGTATAAATTAATAAGGTAACTCAATATTTTCCTACCGTTTTTATTTGAAAGAAATGTAATCTGAACACATATATTCTGTCTTGCATGCAATGTGATCCTATCCCTGTCTGCTGAGAAGCAAACCTCGTTGAGTTTAATGGGACTTAATCCCAGGTAAGCAATGAAGTCTTATTTTCAGAGTGAGGATTTGTAGCACATGTCCCTATTTAGAAGGTGATCATATTCACAGTATATCTTCTGCATACTCAAGAACTGGAAAGTACTGCATAGAGATTAGGTAAACATTTCTTGTGTTTACTAGGCTCTTAACAATGATGTTACATTTCCATAGCTGCTTTCCTGCCTCCCACCTCTTTGCCTGCTTTATGTTATGGCATATTTGTCTAGGAAACAAGTTTGTTTTTCTCTCACATAAGCAATGGAGGCTGATGGCTCTGATGCCCATGAGGAGGAGTATCCAGTTGGGGTTGTAGTTTGAACTTTTAAGCACTATCTATGGTGCTGAGCCAAATTTTGGGGCTCAGGTTCAACACTATGGTTAGCACCTTGAAAGATCAGACTCATGCCTGAAGTTGATACGCTGCCCCACTGACACTGGAGTCACCAGCGTCCGCTGCATCGAAGTCAACTTTCATCAGATAACTCCTGATATTGTTATGGGTTCCTTACCAAAGTTCTGTAGATATAGTAGGTGCATGCACAGAAGACAAAATTAAGTTTGCACACTGCTTTGGTGCTTTGGAAAATGAGCAGATCCGACTTGGAATAACTTGGGGATCAGAGTGGCTTCAGGAGGACTGAGGTGTCTTATGTTCATGAGGAAAAGAACAAATGTCTATAATGTCTTTACTGTTTGACAGTGTTAGATGACATTTATAGGCATAGTAGCCCCCTCCAAGCGGATGAGGCCTGCCAATTCTAACAAATAGGCACTGGGTTAGAAAGTAACCAAGAATGAGTAACAAGTCTGAGGCTGTTTCTGTTTTTTCTTTAGTTGACACAACCTGGTAAAATGTAACTGAAAATAAAAACACAGGAAGAGGAGCCCTGATAAAGTTTTCCTCAGGTTGTAAACCAGAACTGTCATTCACAACTGTCTCCCTTTCCTTCAACTACTTTCTTCTTATCCAGTGCTCTCCTATTATGGAGAATTTCGAGGAGAAATGTAACCATTTTTTGACTCTGCATCCTCCAAAACTCTGAAATGGCCCAAAGCTTCAGAGGCAGCCCAGTTTGCTTCAAGATGCTGTGAGGAAGTCCAGCTTCGCCTTGGAGAAAGAGCAGATCACTCCAAGGCAGCCTCAAACAATTAATATGGGTTGTCCGGAGGCAATATCTCTTAAAGTTTCAGGAGAGAATAGCCTGAACCTGGACCCAGGAAGTGTGACTAAGGGCCAAGCTACCCATTCTGCTAATCACACTGATGGGATTCCCCAGGCTCAATACATTCCCAGTTTTTTCCCTTAACTTCCAGCTCCACATCTTCATGGAATCAATGGGGACATTTTTCTTTTTTTAAGCTTTTCTTCTACAAGCACACTGGCCCAGATCCAAATTGCAGTTATACCAGAGTTAAAAGGGGGGGGGGCAATTAGCAGGGGAAAAAATATGCAATTAGCAGAATGTGTAGTTTCATTTTCAATGGAACTCCACTAGTCCAGGAAAGCATTGGTCAAGGGAGGCAGTGCAAGGTACTGACAAGATCTGGGGCCCAGGTTCACAGTACAGAAAAAAAATGCACACGTTTGCTTTTTCTGATTTACATATGATCTAACATGTTTGTGTGTGTGCATCTTTAAAGGATCCTGTTTTGTAAAGAAACCCCAATTTTTTTAAAAGGGATGTATGGATAGGGAGATGATACCTGATTTGAAGGCAAATCTCAGGCAGAGCAGTTCAAGAGAGGCGAGGCATAAGTGGGCAAAAGGCCAGTTTGGATGGGGAAAGCCAGTGCCACAGAGATCATCAGGACCCCTGGACCTTGATTTCAGCAAGTACCCCTGGTCAGCAGTGTGGTGGGGCAGCCCAGAGATGCAGGGCTCCAGTCCTAGCAGGCTGCCTTCTAACACTGCCTCCGGAGAAGGCCGATCTCTTCCCCACAGACCTAATTCAGCACACATAGGGGCCCAGTAGGCCTACAGAGGGTGGAGCACCTACCCAGGTCCTGCACCTTGCCTTCTCCAAGGCCTGCCTTCTGGAGAGAAGGAGCCTAATGCTGTCTGCATGCCCCAGCCAGTCACACTGAACTCCTGTTTCCCACCCTGATCAGGCTGTGAGTGGGCTGGAAGGAGGCATTTGGCCAGCTGGCTCCTGCAAGCACCAGCAAAGCCACTTTCTGTGCAGAGACGGTTCTGGCTGTTTCCCATGAGATTTGATTTGGGAGCGGTGGACTGTTATTAGAATAAAAACTGTGAGCATCTGCCAATGCACAAGCAATGCATATGTAATGCATATGAATATTACAACATGTCAAGAGGCCTCTGATGACCTCCTTCCAAAGGAAAGTAAATCTGGGAAAATACCAGAACCCCTTGAAAGTTCTCACTGCTCAGAGAACTGGGGTGCATGTACAAGGATTTTTAATGTGCCACAGAAAGACTCCATCTTCCTTGTATAGTACAGCACATAGACTTCATACCCACATTGATGCATCCTTCTGTCTGTATGTTCTTTAGGAGTTGAAGGCATTCCAAGACTTCAGAACAACATTTAGAAACATAGAAACAGAGCAAGTCAGAAGGGGTCTCCCGGGCCATCTAGTCTGACCTCCGGCACCAGCCGGCTCCGCTCACGACATGCCCAGCATGTGGACATCCAGCCTATCCTTGAACACCTGCACCGATGGTGCCTCAACGACCTCTTGTGGAAGCCCATTCCATACCCTCGGGGTCCTGACTGTCAGGAAGTGCTTCTCTTCTTTTAAATGTCAAAATATGCCCACATGTGTAAATGTGTGTTTAACTCATGGCTATCATTTATTTTTTTGTTTGTTTGTACAGAGGAGAAAAATACCATATGTCAATGGAGAGCCAGTGTGGTGTAGTGGTTAAGAGCATGGGACTGGGACTCAGGCGATCTGGGTTCGAGTCCCCACTCGGCCATGGAGCCAATGGGTGACTTTGGGCCAGTCACAGCCCAACCTACCTCACAGGGCTGTTGTTGTGGGGATAAGATGGAGGAGGAGAATGATGTAAGCTGCCTTGAGCCCTTTGTAGGAAAAAAAAAAATATGGGGAGGAGCCATGACCTAATGGGAGAGCATGGCTTTTCATAAGGAAGGTCCCAGTTTTGGTCCCTTACAGCTCCAAGTAGAGCTGGAAGTTCTCCTGCCCGAAACCCTGGAGACCAAGGGTCTGACTCCTTATAAAACCGTTTCCTATGTTCCATTCAATTAAAATTTGGTGGAAGAAGGTGGTCCAGAGCCCTGGGCTTCTAGACAACAAACATCACTGCTACAGGCAAACATTCCCTAACAGGAACTCCAAGAGATGAGGTAGGTGCCAGGCATTACCAGCAATCCCACTTCACACTAATGTTGAGTTGTGCATGGCATGACAGAGCGGGGGTTCACTAACACAGCATAACAAATGGGCACGAGCTGCAACAAGAAGTTGTAGTGTGCAAGTTTGTAGCCAAGGTACCCATCATACCCTCTTTCAGAGCACTCCATCCTGCTCCCACCCCTCAACTGCTAGCATTCCATGATCACCAAGCGTGCGCCACCCTCCCTGGGCTGTTCTGGGGGCTTCTCCCCACCCTTAGAGATCCCCACTCCCTAAAGATTGTACGCACTTCTACAAAACTTAGAGTTCTCCCTTGATACCTATATCTTGTGAGTGTATGGCTGTGTTTTGACTGTACAAGGATCAACATGCAGAAAATTAGTTTTTTTATTTTTATCTGGGATTTTTAACTAGAAATATTGATCCACTACAGGGAAGCATCCTCAAAATCCATTGAAATTAGTGGGACAAGTACTTTCTGAGCAGCCAGTCAAACTGAAGTCAAGTCAGTTAGGAGTAACTGTGCAGAGAGCACCCATATGCATCAATTGACCTGTGGGAGATGGAAGGCATCCTGCTGCTACCCCAGCAGAATATCCTTGTCCTACATGTGTTCTGCCTAGGAAAAGATGGGGAAATGCATTACTAGATGCTTCAAAAATGGCATAAAAGGCAGCAGTCTCATCCCCAGTATCCATGGATGCAGGTCAGTGGCCACCAGTGAAGAAATGTGCTAGGGACAACACTGAAATGCCGTCCACACAAGGAAGAAACCAATGAATTCAGGCCAAGAGAAACATGGCCCCAGTACCACTATGCACATCACAGCAAATATATGTCATGCTACAGCACTCCCAGTCCATCAGACCCACTGACATAGCCAGCAGTCACCTCACCAGCAGCAGCCCCCAAGCAACCCTAAAGGCAAGAACATGAAACCCTTTTAGGATTTGTAGTTTTGAAGCATGATGAAGAGGATGAAGGTGAGTCCATGTCATGTGGCACCCGCAGAGCTCCCTGGGCAAGTAGCCTGCAGAAAGCACATATGGTCCTCCTGGCCCAAAGGCTGTACCAGCTGAAAGTGATGGGAGTTGCACCAAGCTGGGGACTAGTGATCTAAAGATTACAGGGCACTACAAGAAAAAAGCAGGAACAGGCAAAGCTTGTCAAAAAATATACAGGAAAGGGAATAGAATCACCAAGGCATATGCAGATGGATCAAGAAAAGATCTGTTGTCCCCCACTGCAGGGCAAGTATCAGTTGTCAGCCTAATTTGTGACCCCAGTATGATAATTAGAAGTGCTCCAATGGCAGGATGATGTTCACTTAGCGAAGAATGAGCACTTACCTGTTCTGGACTAGTTACATGGAAACAAGTCTAACTTATTGATTCAGCCTTCCCTAGCCTGGTGCCTCCTCCCTAATTTGTTCAGCTG
>NW_025335941.1:15005710-15114814 GCF_004798865.1 Varanus komodoensis | reverse complement strand
CAAATCAATATGAACTAGCTTGGGGTGTGCAGGAATGGTCAGCTGAATCTCTGAAAGACGGAGCAGAGAATTTGAAAGAGGTAGTAGCAGCTGGCTATAGAACAGCGCTCAAATGTTCTGTGTGGATAGGGGGCCCATTAGGAAATCTATAAGCCCCACAGTGTATATTCCTGACCCCTCCCACCATTTTAACCAACCTAGTTAAGGGTGCCTTCTCAAAAGGGAAATCACCCTTTGAGTTAAGTCACCCAGGTGAAGACCTCAGGTTATGTTGGTTCTTATCTGTGCACATGGGTGCACGCACACATGAATTTGCTTCTGCCATGAATTAATCTTCTGTGCTACCAGCATGACATGCCAAGCAGCCCGCTGCCCCCTGCCCTTGTGGCAATGCTTCAGTTCAGCTCGAGGCAGCCGCGCTCTTGTGTGCGGGAAGCTGGCATGTCCAGGTACAAGGTAGGGTGGGGTGTCCACGGCTAGGCCTCATCTAGCGCTCCCTAAAAGCTAAGTAATGTAGCCCCTAAAATACTGCTTTTGGGGGATCGTTGGTCGTAGCTGCATAGCCTGGGATAAATTGAATTCTTGAGGCCTTGTTCTTTTTTTCAAAAAAGCCATCTTCTCTCACACACATGCTAATTAAATGGCATTTTATGCAGGAGAGCAGCGTGGCTGTTGCATAAATTGATAAGGACTTTGAGCCAACAGCAGAGGAATGAGGCAAAATCAGGAACAGTGTCCCTCTGTATCCACTCTACGCCGTCTGCTTCCCATAAAGGGAGAGCTGCCTGGACCTATAAAGCCCCTCCTGTCTTTGCAGGTGTCCTAGGAACTTGGCCATGGCACTTCAGCTAGACACATTTATTACCTTTTTAGATGCTATAATTTATCATTCATTCCCTTCCAAGGGCGAAGAATGGAACTTTCGCCTCAAGCTGCCCCAGCCTTCTCTCTCAGGTCTCTCTGCCAGTACATTTGGCATGTTTGTTCTCTTTCAGTCCTGTTCTTCCTGTTGCATTCTGCCCATTCAATGAAGAAAGAGTAAAACCGGATGGCTGGATCCAGTGTGGGGAAATGACTTCAGAGCTACCTTTGTTTTCCCCCCTTCATTTCTTTGAACACACTTGGCCATGTGTCACTTCTGAAAGGGTTTGTTTTAACCATTTGGAACATCCCATAAGCAAAGCCTGAAATGGACAGAAACACTTGCATCTTTTGAGGCTGACTGAGACTTCGAGTTAAACTGCCAGCGTTTTGTTGGGGGGAAAAACACCTCTAAATAAAACAAACCACACATACAAAACAACAACAAAAATCCTCTGACCATGACATTGGGCACTGTGCTATAAATCAGCCACAGCCGTCCAAGCAAACTGTCCCTTTTATTGCTGCAGGGAAAGCCTCTACAGTGTTTGGCTTGAAACAACCAACTTTAGAAGCCTCAAAGAATATTTCTGGACGTGCAAAGAAAGCCAGCTCTTTGACATCAGTTTTATAGACCTATGTGTGCAATTTCACAGCACACTGGATCACACTGTTTGAAGGCAGCTTGCTGTTTTTATACAGAAGTACACTTTCAAACCTATTCTGAAGTTTAAAGTGAACATTTGATTGTTTATTTGAAACCCATTTATAAAGAGAAAGGAAACAGGCATCTTTTCCACTGCCATCTCTCCTCCCCTCATCCGCAGATCAACAAAAGTGCACTGCTATTTTCCTCTCATTTGAAGAAGAAAGTAGGTTCTTCCAGGGAATTGATAGATCAAAGCATTTTTATAATCCAGAAAATCTGTCATGCTTCACTACTTCGCTTTTCCTTATATTTAACTATTTAAGCCACCAGTCCACATTTGCAATGATAATTGTATTTTTAAAATGTTAATTGTTTTCAGGAAATATATTCTAATGCTCTTTGTTTAAAGTGATCAGAACAATATTTTTTCCCATTCATAGCTTGAAAACTGTGCTCTCATGGACATTTAGAACTTGGCAATCTAATTGTACCGTGCAGTTTAAAGCAAAATAGGAGTGTTGTGTTTGCAAAACAACAACAAGCTATTGTTGAAAGCACTAAGCCTTTATTACAAAGATTATGTGCCAACACTGGCAAAAGAAGCCAGCAGGATTTTTCAGGGCCCACACTGGGGACAGAAATGGAGTCATGGAGCTTTATCATGTCACTGAGAGGAAGGTTCTTTTCATTCATTTGCTATATTCATATTTTAGCTTTCCTTCATTGAGCTCAACCAGCATACATGAATTCTTTCCCCACCCCCACACACAGATGGTACCTTTACAAAAAAAAAAAACAAAACAAAACTTGGGGGTAGATTAAGCTGAGGGAAAATAACTGGTCAAAGGTCACCCTGTGAATGGCATGACTGAGTGGGGATTTGAACCAAGTTCCCAATCCTAGTCCAACACTCTAACAGCTATACTGCACAGTCTTAATCTTGTGCATTCTGGAGTTTCTCTTTCCATGTCTTCCTCTCAGGAAGGGCTTAACTGGGGGATTACTGGGTTCAACTGTACCTGGAAATCATGGCCTATAACTTTGGAGTTCTTTCCCCATTGAAAGAGTTAAGAGAGAACTACTCTGTATTAGTTCACAATTGCTTTTCTCACTATATCACTATGATCACTACTATTGCTGCCAGCACTATGACGACAGGTGGGCAAATCTGTTAATTTCAGTTTCTTTCAGGTTCCAAATCTTTTTGTTAGTTTCAAACTTTCCAAATTATCCAGTCTTAATTTTGGGTCGTCACAAAGTTAAAATATTAAAAGGCTACATGAAAATCATAACCACCTTTCTGCAGATTTCTCTGAATGCATGCATTTCTGTGTACATATTTGCCTAATCTCTCTCTCCCTCCACTCTCTTTTGCAAGCAATCCTTAAAACAACTCATCTTTAACATTCTGTTTCCTAACATAAGCACTTCCATATGAATATTTTAACTGACAAACTCCACTGCAAAATTCAGAGAAGGGCAAATTTTAAAGGGTCACTGAGCGTGGGTTCACCCCTTGTTCAAATGCACAAAACTGGATGCATTTCTTTCTTCCCATCACTAAGTCACTACTTCTGTGCTATTACATCATCTCTTCCAGAGCCACCCAAATTCTGCAGCTGTTTTCCTTCACCATATCACAAGAGTGCAGCAAGACAAGCCACATGGTTTAACTCAGTGAACTAACTGGACTCAGAAGGCTCCTCACTGAAGGAAGAGGTTCAGACCCTGTGATTTCCAGGTGGTTTGCACTCTTTGGGCAGACACAGGGGAGAACAGCAGACAGATCCTACAAAAGCATAACACCTGCAAGGACGACCAACCTACTTCTCACCTATCTTGGTAACCCATGTGACAGCTGCAAGACCCCGCACTTTGTACCTCTGACTTTGATACCTCTCCACCTCTATAAGGTTAAAGGTGAAAGTTTCCCCTTGATGTTAAGTCCAGTCATGCCTAACTCTAGGGGGTGGTGCTCATCTCCGTTTCCCAGCCGAGGGAGCCAGCGTTTGTCCTCAGACAGTCTCCATGGTCATGTGGCCGGCATGACTAAACACCGAAATGCATGGAACACTGTTACCTTCCCACTGAAGTGGTACCTTTTTATCTACTTGCATTTGCATGCTTTTGAACTGCAAGGGTGGCAGGAGCTGGAACAGAGCAATGGGAACTCACCCTGCTGTGCAGATTCGAACCGGCGATCTTTCAATCAACCAGCCCAGCAGCACAGCAGTTTAAACCACTGTGCCACCTGCATCCCCTCCACCTCTATAAAGGAGTCCCATATGGGTATATAAAGTTTGTTTTTTTGTTGTTGTTTTTGGTATAGCTATTCTATATAAATCTTATGCACAAAGACGTTATTCCCCAACCTAATGCCAGCCAGATGTGTTGGAGTGTAACTCCCAGTATACCTAAGCCAGTTATGCCAGCCATCAAAAACACCTACTGTTCCCCCAGACAACCATCCAACACATCTTTTGGCCACCAGAATGGGGAAGAATGCACTGCTATAACCACATGGAGTGTCTAACCCTTGCCATGTGGAAACAGGCCTTATTCAAAACTCTGTTCTCCTGGCTTAATCCCAGGATCTTATGTTCTTAGGCAATGACATTTCTGCAGATGAGATTTGCAGATTCAACTCTTTCTGCACTTACCAACACTATTCATCAAGGCTGCGGTACAAGTGGCCCTCAGCTGTTCTTGGACTGTATTTCCCATCAGTAGCATGATGAAGAATGGTGGGAGTTGCAGTCCAGCAAATCTAGAGGACCAAACATTTTCCCACCCCTGCCACACATAAATATTTATTTACTGGGTTTATACCCTGCCCCATTAGCTTGGAAGGCTCCCTGGAAGGATTACAGGATACAATAAAATCAGGTTGAAATAACTTTTTTTTAAAAGAGAAAATGTTTAATGAAATCTTCACAAATAAGTCATTTTGTTCTATCTAGGCCAAGACTCTAAATGAAACACCTTCAGAGAAGGTGAAGATAAATCACAGTGAATATTTCAAAGCCAGATATATGTAAACATAAGCATGGATGCCTCCATGCACCCTTTAAACTCCCAGTGTTTCACATTATCTTAGCTCTCTCCATTTTTAATATCTTTTTAAAATAAGATATGAGGGGGTGCAGTTATTCTTTAAGGGATTTAAGCTATACCAAGACAAAGAAATCACACATCACTTTGTGATCTGTAAAGGAGAGGTAGTGCATTTACTAGATTTTTTATGGAGAGCGGAAGCATTCATATTTCTATCAGCAATCAAAATGCAGGAGCAGAAAAGGCCAGTAATATGTTTTCAAAGGGAATGTGCGTGTGTTCCCCAGGAGGATGCAAGGGACACAAGCTCTTGCGGGATTCGCAACGGCGGCGACTCGGAGTGGAAGAGCCGAAGACTCAACAATAAACTTCTTGTTTACTCATCGCAACATTTCCCATACAGTTGCGAGGCAGCCAATGAGCGCCTCTCCCGAGCTCGGTCTGCACTGCCATTGGCTGCCGCCTGCCATTCCTTTGCTCGAGTACGAGGCTGGATTTAAAGGAGTTCAGCTAAGTTAATACCCATTTCTTCCTATCTCACGGCAAATTACGGGAGCGTGGGTGTTTGTTTGTTGATTTTTAAAACCCCTCCCCCTTCCCCTTCCACCTGGGCGCTTTTAGCAAACGCGACGTTCGTGGACCGCTCTTTAAAAAAATATCCTCTGCATCATACTTTCTCCTTGCTTGCAAAGCCGCCCAGCCCGATTCCTGCAGCCTTTCAGTTCTTGCGTCCTTTCCTGTGTTATGGCAGTTTTTTTCCTGATCTGAAAGCCCAGCGAGATGATGAGGCAGCCTCCGTTGTATGAGCTGGTGGGCTATAGGCAGCCCCCCTCCGCCTTACTTCCCAAGCAAACTCATGACAGGCAGGAGTTTGCTCCGGAGCAGCCGCACAGGCCCGGGGCCAGCAAGGCGGGTGGCCACCCCGCCACCACCACGAGCGATCCGAAGAGCGAGCAGCAGCTCCTGCGGAAGAAGATCAACAGCAGAGAGAGGAAGCGGATGCAAGATCTCAACCTGGCGATGGACGCTCTGCGGGAGGTGATCCTGCCCTACTCGGCGGCGCACTGCCAAAGCTCCCCTGGGCGGAAGCTCTCGAAAATCGCCACGCTGCTCTTGGCCAGGAATTACATCCTCTTGTTGGGAAGCTCGTTGCAAGAGCTGCGGCGGATCATCGGGGAAATGAGCGGCTCCGGCGGACCCCGGCTGCTGCTGGCCGGGCTGCCCCTCTTCGCCGCGGGCCCGGCCCCGGTGCTCCTGACGCCGGCGGGAAACGTCAGCCACCACCACCACCATCACCACCACCACCCGCAGGACACCCTACGGGCAGGCGCCGGCAAATACCTCTCGGCGGCCCTGGAGGAGCAGCCCTGCGGCCCTGGGGCCCTGCCGCCCGGCGGGACCAGCCTGTGCGCGTGCGCCATCTGCAAGCTCCCGCACTTGGTTCCCTCCGGCCTCGGTTTCGCCGCCGTGCAGGCGCAGTTCGCCAAGTGACCTGGGAGGGGCCGGGGGCGAGGCGGAGGGCCGAGGGGGAACGGGGCCGGCGGCGATCGGACCGGCGGGGGGCGGAGGAGGGGTGGACATGTGCGCAGGACGGCCAGCCGAGGCTTCCGATCCTGTCGGGCTGGAGGACTGCTCCGCGGCAGCTCAGAAAAAAGGTCGTTTCAGGTCCCACAGACAGGACAGCGCCGCATGCGCCAAGCGCTTCGTTTCGCATCTGATGTGCGATCGCCGCGAGGGACGGCGGATCTTGATCTGGCGCTCGCGTGTGCGCGTGTTTGTAACGCAGGCGAGGGGAAACTTTGGTTGCATCTGTTTCGTAGTGTCTGGTGGCAGTCTAACTAAAGCCCTGTTCATTTCGTTGGGACTGTTCTAGATAGGACTAACATTGGATACCTTCTGTCACTCAGGGGAAACTGTTGAATAAAAGCAAGCAGGTACGTTGAGCCAAAAATCAATCCCAGCTTCAAGTATAAACCGATGGGATCCGAGCTGGACAGGTCTGTTGAGGTTATTGCAGAAAGCTCGATGAAAATATCAACCCAGTATGTGGCTGCTGTGAAAAGGCAAGCCCCATGTTAGGCATAATTAGGAAAGGAAAGGAAAGGAAAGGAAAATGAAACGGCCAATATCCTACAGCCCTTATACAAGGCAGTGGTACAATCACATTTGCATAGAAAAGAGCAACTTAAAATGATCAAGTTGCTACAGCGACTCCTTTATAAGGAAAGGTTGCTGGAATATTTGGAATTATTTGGAATATTTAGTTTAGAAAATGAAAAAATGGAGTGGGAGACAGTTTACTCCTTCCAGATCTCTGCTGGAACCCAGAGTCATCCCATGAGGCTGATTGATAGAAGATTCAGGACAGACAAAAGAAAGTATTCTTCACACAGCCCATAAATTAAACTGTGTAATTCACTGCCACAGGAAGAAGTGATGGCCACAGATTTAGATGGCTTGAAAAGGGGATTGGACAAATACATGGAGGATAAGGCCATCAATGGCTACTAGACCTGTTGGCAGTATGCTTATGTGCACCAGTTCTTGGGGAATATGGATGAAATGGTGCAGTGACTCTCATATCCTGCCTGTGAACTTCCCATGGGCAGCTGGTCGACCACTTTATGAACAGAACACTGGACTAGATTTGATCCAGTGTGCCTCTTCTCATGTTCTTATGTAAGTTCTGTCAACTAAAGATGCACCACTTTATGAAATACATAAACTTTTGTTAAGTGCTATTGCGTGTATACCTATGCACACTCTTGGGATATTGGGCTGCAGCAAACTAACAAAGCAGCGCTGGCTTCTAAGAACATGTGCATAAGATTGAACTGCTTGTTGCCATGATTTCATGCACATGTTGAAATTTTCACTGAAATCAGTGCTTAACTTTTCCCGAATGGCACCTTTGGAATTCAATTTCACTTTGCCCAGTGTGATAAATAGGTAACTAGGCTCTGCTGCTTGTGAGCTTTGTCATTACAGTGACTCCAACAAGCTAAGAAGGTACCTATTCATTTGAATCGTAGTTCCTGTATTGATCACCAGAATTGCTGCGTTATTTGAAGAGCTACTACCACTTAATGGCTATTAAGAGTTTGTCATCCAGTTATATTCATGTTTAGTCAGAAGTAAGTGCTGCTGATTTGGATGGGCCTGGCATCCAAGTAAGTATGCGTAGGACTGTGGCCATGCAACACAATCCTGAACTTACTGGGATTAAGCCCCACTAGACTAAATAGAGTTTATGCAGTATTATGTGTGCTTAGGATTACAATTCTAGTGGAATCCTAGTCAGGTCTACTCAGAATTAAGTCCTAGCAAGTTCAAGGGGACTTAACTCCTAGAGAGGCATGTACAGGATTTCAGCAAGTGATGATTACTTTACTCTGAACATTTTATTATAGACTTTTGAGTTTAGTGGTGAGGGATGAAACAGAAAAGACATTGACTTACATATAGAAAATAATAATTAAGGACATGTTTTTGGTTTCATGTGATAGTTCCTTCTGTTGTATTACTGTTGATGTTAACACTGGAGTCCTTTTCTATCTGATTATAAGAACAGATTTTAGAAAAATGCACAATTCCAAGTGAGTCAATTCTAATATAATGATACCACAGTAAGTTCTGCTCCTCTTACCAATAGATTTCTGATGAAATGAATCAAAAATTAAAATCTATTTTAATTGATAGTTCTGCTTAAAGAAGGATATAACAGAGGGCACAAGACAGCCTTTAAAGGTACCGTTTGATCAAAAAAATTGCTAGTGCTATATACAGATGAAGTTACAAAATTCTAAAACCAACAGCTTGTATCCAGTCTTACTCTAACCAAAATCCTATTCATTTCAATGAATTTCCTATGAGAAGGGCTAACATTGGATCTAACCCACTGTTTCTGATATTTTTCAAATGCATTTATGTCTGGATGCCTTTAGGGCAGCTTCTTTCACTTTTTAATGACTGATTTAAAAAAACAATCTGTAAGACCCTGGAACTTGGAAACTGTACAATTATAAACAGCATAAACAAACAGTAGACTATTGCCATCTCTCTGCAAATATACCACTGACTGAAATTGTACCGCATAGCACGCTGGTCATGCCTTTAATTTTAAATCCGAAACACATGTGCACATGTGAATACAATGGGATTTACTTCTGAGTGAACGTACATAGGACTGTGCAGCATAAGGCTCTTCTAAACAGCACTGAAAAGGGAGGCGGATGGATGAGCAGCCTTTGTTTCTTAGAGTGGCGTGATTGCTGGCTTCCTATTGACATTACAGCTGTCACCCTCAACCCACTTTCTTCGGTGCCATCTTCCTGTCTTAATGGACTAGTCTGGAATAAAATGCAGTTTTTGTTTAACATGGTTTATTTCTTTCTTTTCTGTACAAACTGCCTGAAAGTGTACTCTGACTGTACCAATCCTGTTAATGCAATGCCCATGCCAATCTGATCCGGTCAGCTCTTATGCTGTGCAATGCCTGGAAATAATGCAGACTGGGGCATTTGAAGATCCAATGCCCAGATTTGCGAAACAGTGCCAGGCAGAATTCAACTGGCGCTCTTCTGGCCCTGGATGTATATGTAGAAAAAGCAAAGAAAGCACGGAGGTGGTCCAAGCGCAGTTGGTCCTGCTGGGTTCAGCATCGCTTACTCAGAAATAGTTCCTTGCAGAGTATGTCCAGTAGGCTCATGGGTCATGCAGTATGTTACTCTGCAAGTGAATCCTTTGTTTGACACATCTCTCCCGATCTCAGCAAGTTGCCTAATCCTGTTATACTGGGAGAGCAATCTAGTGTCATGGAAAAACAGAGAATCGTGGACTCTGACTTACCTCTGAAGTTGTCATATAAGCAATATTATGAGACATGGGTAAGATTTGCAGTTCATTGTAGCCCCTTGATGATTTGATAATGTCTTGCTAAAACAAAGTACATACATTATGTGGGGTTCTGCCTCAGTTTAATTGCTCCTGGGAGTTAGCTGATCTTGCATCGCAGCACTAGCCTGAAGCTAGAAGCATTAAAAAACAAACCATTAACATTTAGCATTAGCATGCATTGGACTCTGAGTCTTCCAGGGCCTCTCAGACTATTAACATTTAGGAAAAACTCTGGCTTTATTGTAGTGCATAAAGCTGTGCTTTCAGATTAGGCATACATGTTTTGCAATGTATACAAACTGCATTTTGCTGAAGATGCTGGACAGCAACTCATGGGCAACAGAGCAACCCTAACGTGAAGGAACGCACACACTGCTTCGATTACAAGAGGGCGAGTAGGAACATTGAAATGGGTCTGCTGGGAACTCACCACCATTTTGCAATGCTTAAGATGTTATTACTAGTTTTCTAGCTGTTGTATACTCTGGACATCTGTATTGTCTGCATATACTTCAGCCAGTAACAGAATTTGCAAACTAAAATAGTAACATAATATAGAATACAAATATAGACAGACATTAGGCATTTTGATTTTCATTAAGCATTACTGCAGTACATTACCTAAGGTTAAAACAAAACGCTCACAGAAACCTACTTTTCAGTTCATCTGAGTAAATTCAGAGAGGAGACACAGAGGTTTTTATTAGGCAGAGGAATAAGACTGAAGAAGCAATGAAAAGACAGATCTGAGAGTATGTAACAGAGTGGTAGATGGATAGGCACACTACAGGATAGTTGGCTTTGGGGGTTTCATAGCAGTAAAGGACGGGTGGTCAGAGTGAACCTACCTAAGCTTCCTAAAACTAATGAGGATAAGACAAATGCAGATCAGCCTCTCTTCTCTGCCAGTTTGGCTGCTGATCCATAAAACCAAGGCAAATAAGGAGGTCACATGATGCACTATATATTCAGAAGCAGCAGATCAATGAAAAATGAGGAGCTGCTCCATCAGCCGCAGCACCATCAACCCTGGTGTGGGAGAGTGGTTCACGACTATGCTGTCTCAACTTGGACAAGTACCGAGTTATAAGGATATGAAGGACAAGTCCTAGCATAGGCTTCCTCAGTCACTATACTGGACACAACACTAGACACACGGATTTGGAAGATGGACTCGTGATTGGGTTTGTGTTGATCACCCTGAAATGTTACAGTGGGGGAATGTTCATATATTGAACTGAAGTACAATCCAGGTAAGATGGAGTTTCTGTTGGTGGGTGAATCGAGCTCCTGGGTAGGTGACTTGGGCCCTGCCCTGGACGGGGTTGCACTCCCTGCAAAGGACAGGGTCCGCAGCTTGGGAGTGCTCCTCAACCCGGAACTGTCCTTGGAAGCCCAAGTGACTGCGGTGGCGAGGAGCGCTTTCCTTCAGCTTCGGTTAATCCATCAGCTGCGTCCCTACCTGGAGGAGGATTGCCTAGCGCCTGTAACACATGCATTGGTTACTTCCCGGTTGGATTTCTGTAATGCGCTTTACATGGGGCTGCCCTTGAAGACAGTCCAGATACTCCAGATGGTTCAAAACAGAGCTGCCAGGATGCTGTCGGGGACTGGGCATTATTCTCATATAACCCCAGTCCTCTATCAGCTCCATTGGCTTCCCATCGAAGTCCGGGCTCAATTCAAGGTGCTGGTTATTACCTATAAAGCCCTAGAGCCAGTGTGGTGTAGTGGTTAAGAGCGTGGGACTAGGACTCAGAGGATCTGAGTTCTAGTCCCCTCTCAGCCATGGAGCCAACTGGGTGACTCTGGGCCAGTCACAGACTCTCAGCCCAACCTACCTCACAGGGTTGTTGTTGTGGGGATAAGATGGAGGAGGAGAATGATGTAAGCTGCCTTGAGCCCTTTGTAGGAAAAAGGCAGGATATAAATTGGAAAATAAATAAATCAGAACTGCTTGGGACCAGGATACCTAAAGGAACGCCTTTTTCCCTATTTGCCCTCCCGTCCCCTGAGATCGGCAACAGAAGCCCTCCTCCAGGAACCCTCTGTGAAAGATGTTAGGAGACAGAGTACCTGGAGGAGGGCCTTCTCTGCAGTGGCGCCCTGACTATGGAATGTGCTCCCCAGAGAGGTCCGCCTGGTGCCATTATTATATGTTTTTTGGTGCCAGGTTAAGACCTTCTTATTTAATCAATATTTTAATATGTTTTAATATCAAATGTTATTGTTGTATTTTATTAATTTGCAGCCAGAGTGGGTCATCAATGCATTTATGCTGTTAGCCATCCAGAGACGTTAGTAATTGGACAGCATACAAATTTTAAAAATAAATAAATAAATAAATAAATATATCTGAATTAGCTTTTTAAAAATTTGAATAACTGGCAGAGAACAAAAGCCATCTGGATCCGTGGCACAGCAGCTTAGGGAATGTGGACTAGATTGCCTTTGGAGAGGAATGAACAACTCTTTCTTGCTGCACCTGGCATTAGCTGGGGACAGAGGGTCACGCAGGCATGCATGCACACACAGGCACCCACTCTTCCCCCCCTCTGTGCTCACTGAACCCTAGGGATTGCTGGGCTGGGGGGAAGTGAAGCCCTTCGCATCCCCAGTGAACATCACTGAGATCGAACAGTTACCTGAGAAGCCAGGAACATCTCACCCCTGCAAACCTGCTCATAATTTGTGTCAGGATCTGGGCTGCATTTGCGGGATCAGTCCCTGACCTGCTGGAGTGCTCAGTTTACTGATGAGTGCCAGCTGTGAGTCCTGGAAGAGCTATATAAGAGCAAACTCTTACCTCCAAAACCCATTTCAGTGATGTAGGTTTTCTTGTTTGCTGAAGTGTCTGATCCTGGTTTCTGCTGTGTTCCCTGCCTTGCCATGTTGCCTCAGCAGCACACGTCCTCCTGTTTGCTGCTGTGCCTGCATCCTGCCTGACCTTTCCTGCTCCTGCCATGTCTCCTGCCTGTCCATCTTGCCTTTCTGTTGTGTCTGCCTCTTGCCTGACCTACATCCTGCCTTGCCTGTGTATGCGGCTTTACCGTGTTGCCCCAGTGATGCAGGGCTTCCTGGGGGCTGTGGTTCAGCTCCTGCATCTTTTCAGACCTTTATTGCATCTGACTCCTGTTGTCTCTTGTATTTTGTTTTGCAGTGAATCCTGCCATGCCATGCCCCCCCCCCCCATCCAGTTAACCTGTCCAAAACATCTGTATCACTGTTGGTCTTCCTGGTTCTTGACCTTTGGCTTGTTCCTGACCACATCCTTGTTCTGCCCTTGTGCATTCTTCAGGTTCCTGACCATGGCCTGTACCATGACTATGTTTTTGTCTTGTCTCTGACCACCCACATTCTGGTCCTGGACTGTAACAGAGGTATGGGGTCCTCCCAGGAGACACAGAGGAATTGGCCAAAGGTCATGTACACCTCAGATTTAGGGTTTTGAAGAAAGTATACATTTCTTCAGTTCTCTTTCAACTTTAAAATTGGGATACATTTTGATTTCCTAGTAAATGTGGTATCTCAGAAGATCTTTACATCTGAGACAGGAAAGATCAAAGAGAGCACCCTGGTCATACCATTGATCCAGCTGTGGTAATGAAAGTGCAAGTAGGAAGACAGCTGGCAGAAGACCTCAGAGTTTAGGATGAAATACACATTTCTGCCTGTTTACTTCAGGTTTCTGACTAGAAAAGTAGCCTTGGTTGTCAATCAGCTAACTTGCAAGGCTAATAGATTCTGATGGTTGGGGAACGAGTGGGGGGGAAGCAGTCAGTGCAGAATTTAATTTAACAGCTTACAATACATCCACATGCCCAGAAAATGTGGACTGCTTGATAGGGTTCACTGAGCCAAAGAAGTAAGACCAAAACAGTGCATTAATGTATAGGGGAAGAATAGTTGCAATCAGTTCTCTTGTGAATTGGACAGAGAACTTGGAGATGAAGCAATTATCAGCCATCGGGGATTAATAGTAAAGTGTGAATGCCAAGCTGTATATGTTAGGGGCAGAATATGTTGCCTATAGAAAACAACAAAGAGCGTTTCTTACTATTAAGTGAGATTAAACGTAATGGCCTGATTTAATCACAAAGGCAGAATTAAATTCAGATGGCAACTTCAAAGTGGACACATGCACACAAGCTACTGCATACATTTACATATAGCTGGCATAGCTTGGCTTGTATCACAATAGGATAAAGTTTCTTTGGCCACTTAAACAATTTTCCATTCTTTGCCTTTCATTAAAATTCACTGTATTTATCTCTAAATTGCTTTTAGTTAATAAGATGGTGCTAAGAGTTATATTTATTCATGGAAGTCTATGAATAATTCCTCCAAGTAAATTTTTAATTCCACCAAGTTAAAAAAAACACACACACATACACACACAACAGCAGCAGCAGGTCAACAAGAATAGAATAGCTGTAATCAGGTAGCTATGAAAAGCTGATGCGGGAATCTAGAATTTCATTTTTCATCTCCCCCCCCCACACACACACACCAAGGTATCAATCTTTCTAACTGTCTGAGTTCAATTCACAAAAAGTGCCTTCTTTTCATCTTACTTGCAGAACACCCAAGTTTAATGAATGTCAAGCTAATTCTAGGGCAGCGGGTTGTAATTTTGTTTTAAATGAACTGTCTTCAGCTTCTTCCTACACTACTCTAATTTCATATGTGTTTTTAGTTTCACATTTAGTTTCCCTTGATACCACGAATGATCAAATTCTGATAATCAAGACCTAAATAACTTGCTCCAAAGCATTTTTACTTGAAAGTAATCCCTACTGATTCTTAGTAAACTGAGGGTAGTCTGCTTACGATTGTCACCAAAGTGTACAAAGGTTCAAGCCATTATATTTGTTCATTAATTGGTTGAGTTGTTTGGTTAATAGCTCATTAACTACAAAATAAACTCATGAAATGAAGGGTTCATGTGGCACATATGTTTTCAAATGAATGGTGACAGGTTGTGCTGTAAAGGCAGTTCAAAAGACAAGATGCTGCTCCCCTCCTTACTGGATTCTGAATGCCCCTTTCAATGCTCATAATCATCTTTATGAAAAAAGTGCTAAAGTTAGAATTTGATTTTAAAATATTTAGATGACTAAATTACTAGCAAAGTCCTTTCTGAAATCATGGTGCTGATAATGCAACTCCCAATGCAAGGGTGTTCTGACAAATTATTATAAGGATATGCCAGAGAGAAAAATGTGTCAGTGCCCCTATAGCTAATCAACAGTGCTAGAGAAGAACAAACAATAATTCGGATTAATACGAAAGTTGTTGTTTCATGCTGCCAATTTGCCTCTGACTTATGGTGACCTATGAATCAATGCCTTTCAAAATGTCCTCTCCTTGACAGCCTGGATCAGCACTTGTAAACTCAAGGCTGTGGTTTCCTCTATGGAATCCATCCATCTCATATTTGGTCTTCCTCTTCTTCTTCCTTCAATTTTCTCCAGCATGACTGTCTACTCCATTGCATCTTTCCTTCTCATGATGTGCCCAAAGTAAAGCAGCCTCCAAGGATTTATTTATAATTTAAAATTTTATTTGCTTCCAGGGAAATTTCTGACTCAATTTGATCTAGAATCTACTTGTTCACCATTCTGTCAGACCAGGATATTTACCAAGCTCTTGCCCAGCATCATGTTTTGAAGCTTTTGTCACTGTCCATCTTTCACATCCATACACAGTGATTGGAAATACATAGATAATCTTGGCCATGGTCTCCAGGGAAACATTGATTGAGGTTGATGACCATTTTTACTTCTTTTATGGCTGCCCTTCTGAGTCTCAGTCTTCTTTCAATTTCTTGACTGCAGTCTCCATCTGAATTGATGAAGTATGTAAACCAAGGTATTATTTCATTTCTTTCATTGTTTCAGTTTCTTCATTGTTGACATTAATATCATGTAATTCTGTAGTCATGATTTTTGTTTTCTTAACAATGGCAATCCTGCTCTTACACTTTCTTTTTTAACTTTCATCAGGACTCATTTTAATTCTCTGTTGCTTTCTGGCAGTAATATGGCTTCATCTGCATTTCTTTAACTATTGATGTGTCTTCCATCATTTTTACTACTGTATCCTCTGATCCTAACACAGCTTTCCTTATTATATGTTCTGCATATAAATTGAACAGATTGGAAGATAAAATCCACCTTTGTCTGACACCTTTGCATATAGGAAACCATTTTCTTTCTCCCTTTTTTGACCCAACAGTAGCTTCTTGTTCACAATACAGGTTACACATCAGAGTAATTCAGTGCTGAGGTACAATCATTTCTTTCAGGACAATCCATTGCTGTGATCCACACAGTCAAAGGCTTCGCTTTAGTCTATAAAGCACGCACTGATCTTCTGAAATTCTTTGATGCACTTCACTCACCAATATATTTATTTCTTTATTATTTATTTATTTATTAAAACATTTCTATGCCGCCCCATTCGCCGAAGCCTTGGGGCGGCTCACAACATAAAATTAAAATACAAGAAATAACAATATAACAATATAAAATAAGTCGCCCTGGCCAGATAAAATAAGCAAATAATATTAATTAAAATGATGCTTAAATAAAAAGGTCTTCGCCTGGCGCCGAAAAACAAATAACGACGGTGCCAGGCGGACCTCTCTGGGGAGCACATTCCATAGATTGGGCGCCACCGCAGAGAAAGCCCTCCTCCGAGTACCTACCCTCGGAGTGCAACCCCATTCAGGACTAGGTTCAATTCACCCTCTCCGAAGTCCGATCCGCCAACCAACAGGACCTCCGTCTTGTCTGGATTGAGCTTCAGTTTATTGGCCCTCATCCAGCCCATTACCTCGGCCAGGCACCGGTTCAGTACAGCCACTGTCTCACCTGGATTGGTGGAAAATGAGAGGTAGAGCTGGGTATCATCAGCGTACTGATGATTCTGCCGCCCACACTTCCTGATGACCTCTCCCAGCGGTTTCATGTAGATGTTAAACAGCAAAGGGGACAAAATGGACCCCTGCGGTACTCCATGGCATAGCTGCCATGGTGCAGAGCCATAGTACCCCCCCACCACCTTCTGGAACTGGCCATTGAGATAGGAGCGGAACCACTGCAAAGCAGTGCCTCCGACCCCCAATCCTGCTAGCCTATCCAGAAGGATACCATGGTCGATGGTATCGAAAGCCCCTGAGAGGTCCAGGAGAACCAACAGGGACGCACTCCCCCTGTCCTTCTCCCTGCACAGGTCATTGTACAGGGCGACCAAGGCAGATTCAGTGCCGTACCTGGGTCTGAAGCTGGACTGAAAGGGGTCCAGATAATCAGTTTCATCCAAGAGTACTTGGAGTTGTCCCGCCACCACCCGCTCTAACACCTTGCCCAGAAATGGGATGTTGGCCACTGGTCTATAATTAGTGGCCATCTCTGGATCCAGTGACACTTTCTTCAGGACCGGTCGGACTACCGCCTCCTTTAAAGGGGCAGGCACCCGACCCTCCCTCAGAGAAGCATTAACCACTTCCAAGATCCAGATCCCAATCCCGTGCTTGGAATTATTTATTAACCAAGATGGGCAAGGGTCCAATAGGCAAGTGGTGGGACGTACTCGTCCAAGCACCTTGTCCACACCATCAGGCCGCAATAACTGAAATTCATCCAATAATTCTGGACCAGACGGCAGCATTGGTGTCTCCCCAGAAACCTCTGATTCACTAGTGGTGTCTAGCTCGTGACGAATCTGAGCGATTTTCTCCCTGAAATGCATGGCAAAGTCATCACAGCGGGCCTTTGAGGGTGGAACCAGATCTTTCTTAGAGCCTGGACGAACCAGGCCTTGCACCACTTGAAAAAGCTCCGCTGGACAGCATTTTGAGGAGGCAATGGAAATGGAAAAAAACCTCTTTTTCGCCGCCCTCACCGCCACAGCATAGGACCGATAATGGGCTCTCAAGTGTGTTCGGTCAGATTCATCCTGTGATCTCCTCCACCTATGCTCTAGCCGTCTCCCAACCTGCTTCATCGCCCGCAATTCAGGTGTATACCAAGGGGAAGAGCGGGCTCTGCCCAGTGGGAGAGGACGCTTAGGAACGATCGTGTCCACAGCCCTGGTCATCTCCCCGTTCCACAGTTCGACCAGAGCCTCGACAGGAGCACCAGTCTTGTCAGCCGGAAACTCCCCCAGGGCCTTCAGGAATCCATCCAGATCCATCCGGCTCCGGGGGCGGACCCACACAATCGGGTCCGCACCCTTGCAGAGGGAGAGGTCGCTCTCGAGCACAAACCTCACCAGGAAGTGATCTGACCATGACGGGAGTCAAACATAAATTCCTCACCCTCAGACCACCCTCTTCCTGCCCCGTTGAGAATACCAGGTCCTGAGTGTGTCCACGTTCATGGGTCAGGCCGGTGACATGTTGAGACGCCCCATGGCCATCATGGAGGCCATGAAGTCCTGAGCCGCCCCGGTCAGACCAGTCTCGGCATGGAGATTGAAGTCCCCCAGGACCAGCATCCTGGGGGTCCTCAACACCAGGTCCGAGACGGTTTCCGTCAGCTCAGGCAGGGAGACTGTTGGGCAGAAGGGTGCACGGTACACCAACAGAATCCCCAATCTGTCTCGGTCACCCCACACCAAGTAGAGGCACTCCAGCCCTGGTCTCGAAGGGACCGGAAGTCCCGTGAGAGAGATGGAGGCTCGGTAAACCAAAGCAACCCCCCCTCCCCTCCCCTCCGGGAGTGCACAGTGCTGAACCAGATACCCGGGCGGGCACAGTTGAGAGAGGGCGACATCCCCCCTCTCCCGCCCAGGTCTCCATTATGCAAGCCAGGTCGGCCCCCTCATCCACAATCAAGTCATGGATGAGGGAAGATTTATTATTGACCGACCTGGCATTGAGCAACACCACCGTCAGGCCCGAGGGGCGGTTGACAAGACTACCTGGAACCCTCTGGCTGGGGGCAAAACCAGAAGGAGGGACAGGTGTCAACCATCTGTCCCTCCTTCCTCTGCGTGAACACGTTAAGCCCCCACCGCTGTTATATCCATTGCCCATGACCACCCCAATGGCGGCGCCCCCGCGTTCCTCAGGAAACACAAACGTCGACATGGCCAGGGATGACTCCATAAAAACAAATTAATACAGATTAAAATACAATAAAATTATAAAAACAATTAAAAAACTCCCCCTTCCCTAACGTGGCCCTGGCGTCCTCCGTGCCCAGGGTAGTCCAGCGATGGCCGCAGGAGCGGCGTCAGCTGGCCCCCGGCTTGGCTGTACGCCCCAGTCTGGCGGCGGCGGCAGCAACAATAACAGAGCAGCGCAGCACGCAACAGATAACAGAACAGCACGCAACAATAACAGAGCAGTGCAACATATATTTATGATATGATTTCAAGTGCCTGTTCCTTTTCAGACTCCAGCTTGAATATCACGCATTTCTCACTCCATGTAGGGTAGTATAGTTTATTGAAACACTTTACCTGCATGGGAATTCAGTGCAATCACCTAAGAGCTGCTGCACTCCTTAGTATCTCCTTTTCTGGGAATGTAAATGTGCCAAAGAACTGCGGGCATTTGTTTTGTTTTCCATATTTGTTGGTATATTCTTGTCAGGATTCCAACTGATGCATTTCCCATAGCTTGGAATAGTTCTTTTTCTACCCTGTCTACTCCAGATAGTTCTACTGGTATTCTATGTAGTCTGGGTGCTTTATTGCTTCTAAGGTGCTTTCAGAGCAGCTTTCAATGCACTTTGTAATATTGCAGGTTCATCTTCACAGGATTCCTCTTCAAATGAGTCTATTATGCTTTCATCTTTCTGTATAGTTCATCAGTTTATTATTTCCACCTTCTCTTTACTTTATCCTGGTCAGATAGCATGTTCCCCTATTGATCTTTCAGCATTCCTAACCTAGGTTTCAATTTCCTTTTGATTTCTTGGTTTTTCAGGAAGAGGACTCTTGTTTTTTTTTCTCTTGTTATTTTCTTCTATTTCTTTGCACTGTCCATTATTACAAGGTGTTGTTGTTGTTGTTGTTGTTTTGTTTTTTATCTATAGGATAGCCACTGAAAAGTTGCATTCAGGATTTTGATCCTATTTCTGTTACCTTTTGGTTCTTGTCTGTCCTTAGCGCTTTTGAGGCTTTCTTCCATTATCCATTTAGGCCTTTTCTTTCTTTTTGCTACAGGAACTGCCCTGTTGCACTCTTCCCTAATGATGTCCCTGATCAGTCCACAGTTCATTTGGCTGGGTTCAGTGATGCAAATCTGTTCTTTATATGGGCTTTAAATTCCTTAGGAATGTTATTCACATTGCATTTTATCACTATAATTCTGTTAGTGATCTTTTCCAGCTTTACTCTGATTTTTTATATTAAAAGTTCATGGTGACTACCACAATCGGCTCTTGGATTTGCTTTGGCAGTGAGAATACAGCCTCTCCATCTTCTGTTTTGAATTATGTAATCTACTTAATTTCTGTATCGGCCATATGGTGATGTCTTTGTATCCAGTCATCTGCTCAGTAGCTTGAAGTATGTATTTGTGATAAACATCACAGAATTCTATGAGTCACTCTCCCACTTCATTTCTGGCCCCTTGGCCAAATTCTGCTACATCACTGGATTCTGCTCTGTGTCCTAGTTTTGCAATCCAGTCACCTCTGATATTCAGCATGTCTTGTTCTGGCATGTTGTCAATTTCCTCTTGGATGCTTGCATGACTATTTTTATTGTTCTTCAGCATCTGTTGCTGAAGTGTAGACTTGAATGATTATGTTGATATGTTTTCCACATTCTGGTGGATATGATTTGATCAGATTTTGCATTATAGCCTCTTACTGCATGCACCTTGTCTCAATATTAGAATCACTCTTTTTTCTGAGTTTGTCATTTCCAGAGTAAAACTCTCTGTGTTTGTCTGACTGGAAAAATCGTATTCCAGTCCACATCAGTTCGCTTACACCAAGTACTATGATGCTTAAATGTTTCATTTCTTGTTTAATGGGTTCCAGTTTGCCTTGATTCATGCGTCTTATGTTCCATGTTCTAACTATATGTGTTTGCAGCATCAGATTTTTCTTTTGCCTCTGTGCATTTCAGCCACTACACTTCCTTTCAGCTTTAATCTAGTTGAGTCATTAGCAACAGCGCTTTTCATACTTGTCCTTTGTTCTTCCTCTGTAGCTAGTTGGTTGCCATCTTATGGTACTATTTCTTGTTTCATTTCTTGCTACTTACCTGCACCTTGGAGGGGCAGTAGACAAAGTGGGGGAATTGCCACCCACCCCAGGCTCCCAGTTGCTGTGTGCACTTGCACACAAGTGGCAATACATTTTTAAATTTTAATTTTACTCAAGCATTTGTGAGAATTAGTTTCAGTGAAGCAATGGATGGACGGATGGATGGACGGATGGATGGACGGATGGATGGACAGATGGATGGACAGACGGATGGACAGACGGATGGACAGAGGCAACCCAGGCATCCCCTGCAAAATACTACTTATGTGCCTTGTAGGAACTGCTCTAGGATAAGTAAATTGGGACTGCAAACCCAGCTTGACAAGTGGCTTTTGTCAGGTTCCCCAGCCCCAAGTGCAGTGGGGAAATGCTGTGGTGATACACAAATGGCTTGACAGCAGGGGAAGGAGACCTCGTGCTCCTGAGGGTGCCCCGGGATGCCCACAGGAGGCCTGAGAGGAAAAGCAAGGGGAGCAAGTGGGCACTGACCCATAAAGGGCCCAATCATCTGCCGGGCACAGGGAGGGCCTGGGCAGATGAGCTACACTGCATGACTTGCCCCACAGGGTGGGTTTTCCTATTCCGTGAACCTACCTAATATGAGCTAACCCAATTCTACTCTGACCCGCAGATAAGAATAGTTGGCTGTAAGCACCGCTATCTTCCAGATTGCTGTAATTTTAATTTATGAAAAGCTGAATGGTCTTTTCTGACTTACTCCAAAAGTGTGAGAATTGGATTCAGTGATTGAATTTCAAGGGTTGGCACTAAGAAGCTTCTTCCTCATTCTTCCCTGGTAAATATGTTGTGTTCCAGGGCAAAATCCTGCTTGTAATGCTTGTAATACTGCTGTCCACACCCCTCCCATGAGAAGGAGAAAACCAGTTTCAGAGAATGAAAGACCAATGTACTGGTGTGACGGATCACCAAACAGTAGTTACTGATCTAGGTTAGAGCTTTGAAAAGAGACTCTGCCAAGCAGCCCCAAATATGGAAGAAAGTCTTAACCACGCTTTCTTCCTACAGCCACCAGAATCAGAGGATTAAAACATTTCAAGCAGAACTTTGAAGAGGGTGTCCCTATTCACCTTGTTCCTCAGGCAATTGAAGACTAGGAACTGAAACTGCTCTCCCAGTGGCTGGTGAGTGAATTCTGTTACCAAAGCACCAATATGGTTGCCTTATCTACCTGCAAGGTTGTGCGCTGTTAATTTGTATTTCCTGTGTGTGTTAAGCTGGATTGTGTGAATAGGATCAACGGTGGCTCTGTTCCACAGGCTCTAAGCCTTGGTCATGCCTGCTCTGGCTTTGGCCTTGCCCACAGATGGAATGTTACTCTGAAGATCTTTTCCAGACCCGAATTTGGACCCCTGACTAAAAAGGGCATGCAGAAAAGAGCAATAAGTAGACCTTTGTACCAGGGCTATATATGGAAGCGAGTGCTTGAACTACTCTTATTTGTACAACTAATTAGCCCTAACCTAAACATATGCACCAACAGATTTATGTCTTTGTCTGTTCTGCTTGATTTATAATCAAAACAAATTTAAAGCAAACACAGGAATAGAGTGAGAATAATTTAAAATTGCAACAATAAAAGAAATGGAAACAGTGCTCACCCAAGAGAACCAGCTCACCAAGAGATTAGCAGTGAGTAGGTGGCTACATACTACTTTCACTACTGCATCCAGGGTGCCTCTATATGCGCTTGCTAGAGAACATGAGCAGGAGGGTGCAATCACACTCATCCATGGTTGCAGGCTTCCTATGGGTATCTGAATGGCTGCTGTGTGAACCAAACGCTGGAGCAGATATAGACCTTTGGACTGATCTAGTCCTAAACATATCCACTGCTGGGAGACTTGCCTGCTTAATGCTGAGTGTGATGTTAGCTTCAAGGTAGTGGCAGAAGGCATGTGAGCTCTGCTGCTCCTCACTTTTGTGAAACCGGCATGCCAACTTTATGGAAAGTAGCAAAGGGGCTGGATAGCCCAGAACCTGTCATGGGAGTACCTTTGCATCTGGAAACTACCAAAGCAAGCAACTTCCTTCTGTGCTTCTGTTCCTCTCTCCTGGGCTGCTGGTTGGCCAATGTGTAAACAGAATGCTGGACTAAATCAACCTTGGGCCAGATTCAGCAGGGCTGTTCTTTATGTTCTACGTCCTGTATAACTTTGGATGAAAGCGTTCCCAGCTTTCTCTTCCTGAGCATTCCTAGAGCAACTTGCCTGGGCACCCCCACCCTGCCACTGCCTTTAGGAGATTAGTAAAGGTTCCTCCAGCCTTGTCAAGAGCCTGCAGATGCGTATTCTGGATGAAGAAAAGATAGCTATCATCACCCCTCAGTGGGTAAAGTTAAAAGGGAAAGAATACAAGGCAGTGGTTAACAAGCCTTGCCTCGTAAAACAGCAGCAGCAAGTCTCCATTGCATGAATGGACATTAACACAAAGCAGCACTTTCTTTCCCATCTGGCTTTGTTTCTGTAAATACAGTCCGTGCAACATCTTGATGGTTTCTCTCTCCCAATAGGTTGCTTCTGGTGTTTTGCCAAATGTGTCAAACAGAACCATCTGGGTTTGGGAAGGTTCTAAACTTCCCCAGGCTTGGCTCCATATGCACAGCACGGCAGGCGCCCCATGCCCTCCCCAGGCCTGCTGTGAATCAAACTGATTGTTATTCAGGTGGGATGGCCTGGTCGTGAACTGCGCTAATCAAAAAACAAACTGCACCAAAACACTGAGGCTCACACGCTGGCGAAGGCCTCCCCCTGACCTCAGTTCGCCAGCCCCTCCCAATAGAAGTGATTCAGGTTGTTCTCCTTCTGGATTTCTGCACCTTCCACAGTTACCAGACATCTGTGTCAATCCCCATCTCCATCCAGCCCCTCCCCTTGCCTTGCGCTGGCCAGTAAGGTCAGTGATGTTCAACAATTCAACGTGGGAAGTCTTCCTGAGGAAGTACCAGGCCATAAATTTCACCCAACAAGAGCCACCGATCAAGTTTGGCCTTGTTAAAGAGCCTCCCAGATATTAATCACAATAAAGTCTATGGGTCGTGGAGGGTTTGTGGAAAGAATGTAATGCTTAAGAGATACAAAAAGGTGGGATTTCTCATTCTCTTCTATTCAATATGTATTGGTTCATGGTTTTTATAATGGTTTTGGTGTAAGCAACAATCCTGGCTTTAGTCTAACATGAAAAAGCAAAATGTATACTCAGAACATATCCTTATAGCCATACTAGAGCATATCCTGATAGTAATAGAACAATTGTCCTGAATAAATTGCCCTGTATAATTCCTCATGGATTTACTGAGTATCAAAAGGTTTTCTGTGGAATCTTGAAATCATTTTTAAACCCTACTAAGCACCAGGGAATGGCGCCATCAGAGGGTTGTTTTCTCTTTATTGGTGTTAATGATCTGTAATCAGTTTGAATAGATGACAACACAGATCTCTTTTTCACCTCTCAAATGTTGCTAAAACAAAGCAAACAAGGGGGGGTATAATGCTATACATGTGTTGACAGAAAAAAATCCTGCAACTCTCAGCATTTCCCAGCCATCTTGTCTGGTTGGGGAATGCTAGGAATTGTAGATCTTTTTTTTCTGTGTAAGCATGCATACAATTGCACTCTTAGCCAGTGTAATTAATTCTGGATCCATACTTAAACCTACCACAATCAACAAGGCTTTAGTTAGTCATGAGGTTTAGCCTAGATATGACTAAGTCTGTATGTTACTCAGTTTTCCCGACTAATTTAGTCCCCTCTATTTCTGTAGAACTATTCTAAATATAACAAAGTCTGGATCCATTTTTTAAATTTCAAAAGATCTAAGCATTCCTTCACACAAAATAAAAACCTGCCATTTTCCCTTTAATTTGCTGCTGAGTGATAGCTATTGATTAGTGTGGTTAATCCCACTATGAGTTTGCAGAACTGAAACCTAAAAACTGTTTTCCAGGTCAGCAATGGAAGGCAGACGAACTAAATATTTCAGAAGTTTCCCTCCTATATGCCCTGCAACAAGCTCGGAAACTCTGAACAAGAGACGTGCAGTCGATATATCATATGGAATGTGAGGCAAGTTGAAAAAGCAAAATTTTCATGACCCATCAACCACCTGGTGACCCTTTCAAACCCAAATCATGTGACTCTGCCCCTGGGTTGGGAACCTTCATGCCCAGGTTCCAGGCCTTCCCAGAGGCCACATCCCATTCTCCTGGTCCCGCCCCTTCCGCAAAGCACTCATCATTTGATGCTTCCCTGGCTTTTCTGCAGCTTCCTCATTCCCATTCTAAAGATTTGAAATGTTTCTCCAAAGGCTCAGTCAACTGGCAGCAGGAGCTTTAAGCTACAATTCTGGGGGAAGGGTTGATCCCACCCCTTTAACCTTTGCTCTTATCCTTTTCATGTTTTCCCCTGCCTACCACTGGAATTTGGTCCCTGGGAGCTTCTCCAGCCCTTGGGCCAAAAGAGCTTCTCCGCCTTGGTTCTCCAGAAAGCCACTCATATTTGCCACAAGATTCTGTTACTTTTGACACAGCATTACACAACTAATGTAAATTATTCTGATCCTGCCAGCAGTTTGGCCAAATGGTTGGAAAATGCCTGCAGTGCACTCGAATGGCTCATCGGTTGGACTGGCCTCCATTCCCTTTGGATGGTGAACAGTTGATTGTGGTTTGTGCCGCCTAGGCCACCCTGCCCGCTTCTCAGGATCAGCCACATTCCCCTCTCATTAAAGTTAATAGGCCATGAGCTCGGTTTTATCATTCCAGTGCTAGATTAGGGCGCATTTATTCACAGTGGTTCTTGGGCTCCCCTCAGAGTCACCACTGAAGTGAGAGAGTTCTCTCCCTTTCTCTGTTAAATCAAACAAACCAAGTGTCCTTTCTTTCAGTTGTGATTGCGGCTTTCTAGGCACATGCATGCACCTGCAATACACAGCGGCTGCTTATCCCTTCCCATAATCTGCAGTGTGAACCTGGGCATGGCCATATATGGATGGCATGTTCCCAAATTCCACTGGCTTGTGTGAGCGTCAGGAGCAAATATCCCACGCTGTGTTTTCCCAGGCTGCATCTGGTTTGAGGAGAATGGAGGGAATTAAAAACCCTCCCAGTTTCAAAGAGTTTAAAAAATCTGTTTGGTCTCCCTCGCGTACTTTGAAATGAATGGGGGGGGGGGGGGGGGGGGGGGGTAGGAGAAAGAGTGCGTGCTGTGTGCTGACAAAGATTCTGTAATTCTCAGGATCACTCTAATACCAGTTGTTAAGACACAGGTTGCGGCAAGCTCTTAATTGTGTTTGGTGTGATGTACAAAACAATATGTCTTGATCATCTGAATGGCAAGCTGGTGTTCGAATATTCCTGGCACTGCTATAAAGCAAAGGCTTTCCTTTTAGTTAACCAGTTCAGGAATGTGGGTTAATGCAGCCTATCCTTTCTACCCCCACAGCCCTGTTTTTCTGAGGTTGGCAGTAACTGACACTTTTTCTTTTGCTTAATTAAGTTGTTCAGAAGAAGGCTGGTCAAACAGTTGCATCTACGTGGGGAGTCTTGAAATGAACAGAAAGTAGTGGGCGTTGCCAACATAAAAAGGGGGATTCTGTTATTGTTTGGGTGTAGACGGGTCATTTTTTCAAAGTTACTGCTGCCTGAGTGACCACAGCCCTTCAGTAGCAGCAGCAGTGAAAGCGCATTCAGCTGCTTAAATGCAGCTACCTTGGGCTTCACAAAGTGGTGGGGGTGGGGGCAGAGAGGGAAAACCGGGAAGGAAAGCCAGCATCAAGAAACATTTTCTGTATCTTCTTTCTTTGAAAAAGATCTTCTTTTGAAAGGCAAACAGTGAGCTCTCACAAGCAGCATTTGTCAATACATTATGAGGCGGCTGGGCTGCTTGATCTGAACTCTCCTTCAGTTAGCAAACTGGGACAGGGGAACCAGCCAAAATTCAGTTTAATCTGTTTGCTTTAACCCCATGATGCTTGAATTGGTTTCAGAGTCCATTTACGCCTCAACCAATTTATGTGGGATCATACAATTTTTGGAATTTACTTATAGCATTGTTGTACACAAGCATGCTATCTGTGGTCATTGTCCAGTTGCAATCAAAGCAGCAACCGGACAACCACATTTTATGGAAGTGTGTGTGTGCGTGCGCATCTGTGCCTGGGCATGTGTGTTCTTTCAAGATTTTCTTTGTCCTTGGAGCTTCTCAAGAGTCCTCTCAGTCTCAATGGCCTTGTTGAAATTCTACAGGGCCACTTGTTCGCATAAGGTTAACATCTGTCTGTCAGTGACCCTAACAGTGCAGTTAGGATGAATATAGCAAATGGGCAATGCATCACTGCTTTTGCTCTTAAATATATCCAAGTGACTGAGGAATGGTAGACAACAGCAGGCAGCAGCTCCTTCAGAAGATGCCAAAGCACCTCCTATCACTTACCAAGCTTGTGTAGGACTACATAAATATTTCAGGAATATCAAGAAAGTAATCACAAATGGTGGAGCAGCACAGACCAGTAATTAAAGTCTTTTCTGTATGCATAACCTTTCAGGATGCTGCAGATTCTGTGACCTTTGGCAAGCTGAGGGGATGTGGCTGACTTTCAAGCTATGATATAAGGACAGGCACCAGTCTTGAATGAAGACAGCTCTCCACTGGAGTATTTCCTTAGGAGGATTGGCTGTGCTAGCTGGGGAAGATGGATGTTAGGCCAGGCCAAGCCATCTTCTGCCTGAGTTGACAAAATGCTGCCCTCTACTCATTCCACATATAGAAGACAGATGGACTGGCCACTGAATCTTATTTAACATTGAGGTAGCAGGCTAATTTGGTTGGGAGACGGGGGGGGGGGGGATAGACTGTTGGGCACACAGAGATCTGTCCTGCAACAGAGGAAAACTGTCAGGGAGGGATAGACAGAAGCTCCAGCGGCTGCCCTCCAACTTCTGCTGCTTCAATGGCCACCTTGCCCTGTCTAATGAGTCCAACACATCTGGAGGGCACAGGTTGGCAAAGTCTATTTATATTCTTAGTAGCTCTTTGGGAAGGCCTTTCCTAAGCCAAAGTATCTCTTCCTCACTTTTGAATGTAGGACTTTGAAAGAATTCAAAAGAATGTGAAAAATGCTGCCATTTATTCTCTCTCACACACAGTGGCCTAGCTTTGACAGCCATAATATCAAACTCAAGTGGGAGTAAAGAAAGGTCCTTGTCTAGCACCAAAATGACAACAGAGGGCAGTATCCAGTGTATCCACAGCTTCTCCTGTGCCCCACCAGTTCCTGCATGCAAGTGTCATCTCCTGTTTGTGGAACAAAGTTTTAGCACTTCCAGGGACAACCAGAAACAAGTGAAAATGCTTGTTTCTGGAATGGGGCAGGTCAACAAAGATCATATAAGGAAGTTTGGTTTACTTGTCCTGATACAGAAATAAACATTTCTGCTTGTTTCTGGGCTTTCTCTGTGATGTGATAAATCTCAGTTGTACAAGCAGTGGTTGTTTGTGCAATGGAATCAACAGGTGCACAAGAGAATTGTCAAGTGCATAAATGGGACATAAGTGCCTTATTCAATAGTGCAGATGTAGAAACCAAGCAAGACTCATTTAGGAGGGAATAAACATGGTGTCACAACTTAGAAGGCTCTCTCTTTCTTGTTATGAGCAACCTAATTCCTCCTCCTCCTCCTCCTATTATTATTATTATTATTATTATTATTATTATTATTATTCAATGTTATCCAAGCCTTCTTTATCCATTTGTAAGCCCCTTCATTAATGACGTTTACACAGTCCTGGCCTTAACCTGTGTTATTACAGGCATAGTTTGTAATAACACAGGTTATAGGATGGGATAGAAATGCCTTAAATAAATAACTTGATATTTGGGGAAGGAAGAGAGATTCAGTTCATTTAAGATTTCCAGCTAGCCAAAAATCAGACTTTAATTGGTTATTTCAAACAAACAACAAAAGCCTGTTCAAGACATGTTGCAGTTACAATCAGTCAATCAATCTATATTTTCTTATGCTTTTAGGCAGTGTTGATTGTTCAAAACCAGGTTCTAGACAGTCTTCTCAGCAACTGAAACCCATCTTTGAGAAACGGTAAAATAACTTTACAATGCACACATCAACAAGAAAGTCAGCAATAGTGGTAGGAAGTGGTGGTGGGATCTTTGAATGATGAAAATAGTGGAAAATGTTACTGCTGAGACTGGTAGCAGTTTGGCCTGCTGCCTCTCCTCCTCAATGCAAATCACATGCAGATTTTATGCAGTTCATACCACGTTCTGAAATCGAGCTTACAGCTGCTCAGTTTGCTCAAATGAGCTCATTCGTGTTGTAGTGACTTGCCCAGTAAGAAAATGCCTTTACTCCCAGGAAAACAGAAGGCCTTCCCTGACATGAGCAATCCGGCAAGAGCTCAGCTACTGAAACTAAGGTCCAAAGAAGACAGAAAATGGGATTTACAAGGGCTGGACAGAAGCCATTTTGCAATCCCTGGCACTTGCAGTTCCACATGGAGCTTTGTTGCCCGTCAGGACAAAGAGTGCAGTTTCTTTTAGCCATGTATTCTGCTGACAAATGCATTATCAACTGACAGCGACCACGCAAGTATTTTTCCTCTTAAAACAGTAGCATAGGAGGTACCACATAGAAGGACTGGGATGGTCATTTTCTGCAGGTGTTCATCCAGTGCCCCTACATTTGCATATATTTGCATGCTGTCAAACAGCCAGCTGACAAGATCTCTGAGAAGGTCTGGACAGAGCCCAAACCTGTCACTGACTTTCTCCTTGCCAGTCAAGGTTGGCTTTGGATGCAATTAAGGAGAGAAGAGAAAGTACTTTTGACATTGTGAAGACAGAAAGAGTCACAGATGGAGTGAGGCAAAATAGAAAGGGGAACCCACAGAGCAACCTACCTATTAAAAAACTATCAAGACATTATGATACCATATAAGTTACTTTTACCATTTTTGTGTGTATGAAAACAAACATTTCTGTGAGTGATTTTAAAATAATTTTAGAATAATTCTTCAATAAAGCAGCAGAGAAAAAATTATATTTTACTGATCCACAGCCCTGTCATTTTTGCTGTTTGCCAGTTCTATTATTAAGCCATGATACTTTGAACATGTTGGAAGGGGACATTGCTATGGAATTGGTATCTTTTGTACTTCTAAAAAAGAAATGCTGTGTTGGAATGGAATGGAATTTTGAATGCCATTTGACCTGAAAAGTATTATTAACTTCTCACCTCAGGTAAAGTATCACAGAACTCTAGAGTTAGAAGTGGTCTAGAGATCTACTCAGCTGAAATGTACTGACTCCATCCTGCCCAGGTCCAAGAGACAGAAACCTCTCTTTTACAATCATCTGCAAGCCTCCGCTTAATCAAAAGTCCAGATCATCTGAGATGACGCCAAGGCCACTTCAGTACAGGTACCCAGTACTAGTGTAGTTTTTCGCACAAATAAAAAGGAGGGGAAATATCTGACACTTGTACTGGGAGAACTTTGCCACAGACAGAATGGGTCTTCAAGGAAGCAGGTGAGCAGATTGCACAGGGTTGTAATAGCTAGACTAGAGTTTACTTTTTTTTGTCTTGCCACTTCAAACTGTTTATTGTGGTATGCTCAGAATCTGACCAAGCTCTTCTTCATTCTGTGCTTTCCCGAATGCTTAATGAATCTTTTACCCTGTTTTCACTGAAATCCAGACTGTGCTTTGGAAGTAAGAAGGGAAAGGCTTACAAGGGATATGCCTCATTTTGGATCCTGCTAACACAATTTCAATGCCCAGAATGCATAAAAGAAACTGTAATCTAGCTGTGCCCCTCTAATTCAACTTTGATACTAGATGCTCAGGCAGCCTCAGTGTCAGCAAAGCTGTTTCATCAGCTGCATCCTCTCCTGGACAAGTATAACTATGGCCACAGAGACCTATTCTCTGGTAAGCTCCAGATTAGTCTACTGTACTATATTAAACATGGAACTGCCTTTGAAGACTGCCTGAAAACTATAGTTTTTTTCCCAAAAAAATACACCTCTGAGTTTGCAGGCTAGGATCGGGCAAATGTTACACATCTTCTCTGGTCTTAAGAAAGCACAATGAGCTTCTGGTCCATTTCTTTGCACAATTGAAAATGCACACTTTTAAAGGTTTCCATAATTTAAATTTAAGGCACCTGTAGGTTCACTTGTTATGACTTTCCCCAAACTAGTGCCCACCAGGTATTTGGGATGACAGCTCCAGGAATTCCTTATCCTTGGCTATGTTGGCTGGAGATGAGAGGAGTTGAAATGCAAAACAACTAGAAGACACCAGGTTGTGGGGAGGCTGACCTAATCCAACGTGAGTCTGAATATATGATCAGATCAGTGGTGCAATCACCATGGGAGAAGTAGAGGTGGCAAATGGACCCTAACCCATGCTGCAAATGGAAAGAAACATGGAAGCCACACTTTCCCATGGAAGGACACATTATAAATTCCTTAACCTAACACACTGGTAAGAAAACTCATGTATCTGAACCTGGGCCCTGCGGCACAAATGGTGAAAAAAATCACTTTGAGTTTGAGCATGCGAGTAGCCACTGTCTGGTAGCTGGATCTTCTATGGTCCAAGAGACGTGAAGCACTGTTCCTATTCCTTGTTGTTGTTCCTCTCGAGAAGGACACTACTTGAATGGTATGCAAACAGGACATCGAGAAGAATCAAATGGCCGACGTCTTTACAATAGGTATGCAGAACCTCTTGCAGCTCATGAGCTGAAATCCATTTTGGAGAAGCTGTGAGGGAAGGCGTGCATTCCAGTAGTGGGCCGGGCCAAAAGAAAAATAAAAAAAAAACACCAGCATATTTTAACTTAAAGACTTTAGAACTTTTTTACAGGAGGCTGTTAATCAGCTGTTAATACAGTGTACCTACTTTCACTTTCAGAATCGAGGTGCAAGCCCTAGAGCAGGGGTCTCAAACTCATCTTAGCTGGGGGCCACTGGAAGTAGAGTCTGGGTGAGGCTGGGCCGCATCAAGTATTCCACCACTGCGGTGGAGGTGGGCCGCTCATCCCACGGCTGGCCCAGGCGCTGCCAGGGCTTTGAAGGCCGCAGGGCCCCTCCCCCGCGCCCCGCCCATCCCGGCAATTGGCCCGCGGGCCGCGAGTGTGAGACCCCTGCCCTAGAGCACGGGTCCTCAAACTACAGCCCATGGGCCAGATCCAGCCTGCCATGCCCATTTAACCGGCCCGCCCCAGAGCTTTTGCACTCTCTGCATGTGTGTAGTGGCAGCTGGCTCATGGGGAGATCGTTTTGGACTCACTCGGAGAAAACTATCTCCTCGCAAGCAAGCTTGCACCTCGTCGTGCGCGGCCCCCCCACCCTCGCCATGCGCATGTGCCCCGCCCCCTCACCAGACCACCCCTCCCCCCCACCGGCACCGCCTTGGTGGCCCGCGCCCCCCACCAGCACCTTTCAATTGGCCCCCTGCTGAAAAAGTTTGAGGACCCCTGCCCTAGATGAACAGCTATTCCTTTCCTGCTTGTTGGGTTTTTAACCTCTCGGTGGCACTTAGTATAGAAAAACAGTGCAGCTACACAAACGAAAACAGCAGGGTATGTCATTCTCATATTTAAATGCTGTATTTTCACTGCTGTAAAAATTATTTCCGCAAGTGCTGCTTAGATACAGAGGTGAAACTGGAGGGTCAGAACATTATCTAAAGAAGCTGAAAACAACTTTAACAACTAGGGAATGATGTATACACAATAAATGCCTTGTGTAGAAAAGTGTTAACAACAACTCAGTTGTTGTTAACCGAGTTTTAGCAGAGGTGTTTTAACCCCTCTGCGAAAAATACTTCACGAAAGCCAGAAATGACCAGTGGCTGGAGAAAGGGGGCAGAGCCAGTGGAAGGGGAGTGGCCATCTGGGGAACCCCAGCATGCCAGATTGCGACTGGGACCCCAGGCCTAAGGTTTGCAGCATTAAGACTGGCGTGGGACAACTGCAGATGCAGCAAGCACATTGACACAGGCAAAGGGGATCTTAGAGAATGCTAATGGTTGGCTTCATAGATTTTAATCATAGGGTGCAGGATTAGAAATGACTACATTTTAAAATAAAAATTAAAAACATTTATTTTCAAAGTCCATGGCTCTGCCCTAGTCGTTTTGCATATTCTGACCAAGACATGAAAACTGAATCGTTCATGTTTAAACAATGACGAGCACTAGAGTTTCATGAGCAAGAGACAATTGGTTCTGTTGATTCCCCAACAATAACAGAGCTGTTTAGCTCTGGACGGCAAGTGACTGAGCCATCTGGCCCATATCTTCACAGTAAAACATTGTCCATCGACACAAAAATGATTGCATCCCCAGGACAAACGAATGTGACCTCGAAAGAAAGGCTTCCTCTGAAGCTATGATATCACACTGGATAGGAGACACCAGCACAATTGAATCTGCTCAGCCAGGGCACAAGTGAGATCGGACTATTTAAATCCAGTGTTATAGGAGGCTTTTTGTCCTTGGGGGCAAATCATCCAAATCCGACGACAGCATTGAAACATCTTTTTTGATTCACTCTTAAGGCAACAGTGCAGTTCTGTTGAGCATTGGCAGACGTCTTTCACTTGTGCTCAGTCCAGGAAGTACACATCCCTTTGCAGAAGGAGCACCTGCAAGTTTTTCTCCCAACAATGTTTTACTGATGGTCCACCACCTGCGCCAGCCCTT
The DNA here is from genome assembly GCF_004798865.1 of Varanus komodoensis. NCBI lineage: Eukaryota > Metazoa > Chordata > Lepidosauria > Squamata > Varanidae > Varanus > Varanus komodoensis. Next base: position 15,081,375 of record NW_025335941.1, on the reverse strand, counting down.
TTTCTTCGCCATCCCAGAAACAAACAGCCCTTTCTCCTCATGCCAACTGGGATGTCCAAAGTCTGCCACAGTCGTACAAATAAAGATCCTTAGCTTAAGAAGTCGCTCACAACGATGCTGTACCTGAATGGCTGTTTCATGAGGGAGGGGAAGTCTGTGCATGGGGTGGGTGGGGGGCTGACCGCCTAAAGAAAGACCCATCTCAGTGAAAGAAATGTCACTTCTTTCAAGGTCAATTTATCTTTGCTGACAGTGTTTGTTTTATGGTAGCTTTTTAAAGAAAAGTATTGTGAAGGGGAATCACAAATCTAATTAAAGACTAATTCTTTTAAGGAAAACAGTACCACCGATATGAATCCTAATGGACTTGTGGGAATACCACTTGTGTTCATTGTCTGAGGTTTCTGAGTGAAGGTCTCTTTTATGACACTGAATCTCCAGTTTTGCTGGATGTTTGTTAGAGATGGCTTGGAATTTTGAGACTTCCGAAATATCAGTATCATGTTTCTGGGACTAAAACAAATATTAACATTGAGTGCTATTTATCTCCTGCCATCAGCAGAAAAGACTTCATTAGTTTTAAACTTCAGCAGGTACTTTTATAAAGGTGGTCATTATATGTTTAGTTTTTTATTTCCCTTTCCTCTTCCCAGAAATAGGATGAGAAGGGCTGATTCTTCAATGTTATGGAGAAAAAATGCCTTCTCGGGTCTCAGTAGATGGACTTTGCATCAGTATCCTAGGGCTGATTGGTTTAGCTGCCACATTTAGGAAAGACCCATTTCCTGGCTTCTTCTGAAATTTTATTTGCTTCACCTGGGCTGTTTTAGACCCTAGGACTATGGTGACAGTTCTCTCCAGACCCTCAACAGTTCCTGCTCCTTTACAACAAGGATGGTTAGCCAGTGGCACTCCAACTACAGCTCCAATCAACCTAAGCCAGCATGACCAATAGCTAGGGATGATGGGAGCTGAAGTTCAATGACATCTGGAGACACATAGGTTCCCTACAAGGTGCATAGAAGGGGAAATTGCTTCAGAAGTGTCTGATCCTGTTGCTGCACCTTCATATAATATTATCTAAAAGCAGCACCCAGTAGTGGGCTCCCTGTTTTGTAGCTCCTGCACTGCAGTCCTGTGCATTTCCAGTAAGCAGTAAGGCTTATTATGTAAGTGTATACAGCAGGAGGGGGCAACTACAGGAGAAATGGGCACCACTCTCACCCTCTGATGGGCTACATTGGGAAGGGATTGAAATATACACTGATTTGCTGACAAATTCAGCAGCTCAGTAGTACTAAACCAGATACATTTAACTTGTTTGCAAGCTAAATCTTCCATTTTAGATCCCAAAGTGGCTGTGGAATACTAAAAGGGAGAAATTCGGCATTCAGACAAGTCACATTTGTCAGTCTGGCATTCTGTAGCTGCTTTGGGGTGCCTTTTTCATGTTCTTGTTGTTATTTTCCTTTTGGGGGAATTGGGAGCGACAGGGACTGAATGTAGCCCATGGGTGTTGCCCAGTCTTGGGGAATAGGACTGTAGCCTTAAAAGTACTTGCTTCCTGGTCACAGGAAATATGCAGTAAGCAAATTCCCTGGAGAAGCAACACATCTTCCCAGTGACACACACAATTGTTTTTTGTTTTGTTTTTGAAACCACTTGTTAATTCTTTATTCTTTTATTCCCCCTCCCCTCCCCTTCTCTTTTTGTAGAGGAATGTGGTTTCTTTTATAAGATTTAACTCAAACATCCCAAATCAACTTAGTTCTGAAATTCAGCATGTTTTAATTTAAATAGATAAAGAACAAGAGTTCCTGCAGAATAAAGCATAGCTGGAGATTCAGACAGAAATGCTAAATTGGTGATCCCTTGATTATGCAAGATGGGACAAGCCAGTTCCTCATTCCATTTCTGCTTAAGACCCTGCATATCATAGTTACTGACCAATAATAAATATTAATGAACATGGTTCATGGGTCAATATAACTGATTAGCATCACTAAGTGTTCCTGATAGTGACGGAGACTCTGAAGCTGTTAAAGCAGCAGGCTCACATTGAAATTCTAACGAACACTGCAATGGCAAGTATTGCCCTATCAGGTCACCTGCATCTGGCACACACAGCCAAGAATGACAAGACTGTATCATCCATGCCCACTAGTTGATCTAAGGTTAAAAAAACAAGCAAACAAACTCCGCCATCCAAGTCAGCCATACAAAAAAACTTCCCATTTTAAAATCTGGGTTTATCACAGACTCAGTTTAGCATGAGAAAATGAAGTTGACACCACACACCTCTAGCAGCTGTAACTATGAGAAGAAGAACCCATCTTTTTTTGTATGCCAGGAATCTGATGCCTTCCATTTGAAGAGTGGATCCAGACAAGAAGATGCTAAAACTGACCATGTTAGAAAAACATATCCAAGTGTAAGGGACCATTATATTTTACAGTTCAGCTACAGAAAGGACAAAGCATCCAAACTTTCAGTGGAACTCTCTAGGATGCTTCATTGTGCAATCACTCTGCCTCACTCATGGAATTCTATGAGGGGCCCAGAGGACTCTCTCTTCCTTTTCTAATCCTCCTGCATATTCTCATTGATGATTCTGCCTTTTTAAACCACAAAAGATATGTTAAGGAATGGAAGATGGAATAGCTGCGCAGTGCCTTTTGGTCGGTAGTGCTAGGAACTACTGTCTATCTCAGGCACAGGAAGATGCTTGGGGAACAAAAATGAAGATGTGGAGATAAAGAAATGAATAGTTTCATCAGCATTAATTTTAAGTGTCCATAACTGTTGAGAGTTGAGGTTCCTCCTTTGTGCATTCAAAAGCCATAGGCCTTTTTCCTTTCAGAGTATTCTTTATTAGCCAGAAGGCAGAAAGCACTCAGAATGAATATCTGAGCACGCATAGAATAGTTTGTTGAACCCAGTCTAGTATCACATCCAGGAACTCTCCTTATGAGCATGCCCAGGCCCCATTCCTTTGGGAGGAACCTTCTGAAAGCAAGCACACCTCCTCTCTATGCTCCAGTCCTCTAATTGGGCCACCCTCTTTTGCCAGTGACGTGTCATGGGGTGAAGAACCATGCCCACCCCACCTGAGTCGAAGAAATTCCCATTGCTTGTCCCCTCTTACCAGCTGTAAATCTTGCTTATTCCCAGAAACTGCCTGCCGACTTGGGGAGTCTGGGCTTGAGATAAGCATCTCCACTTCCCTCATCTCAGTGTCTCCACAAGGTCCACATTCCCAAGCCCCCTCCTGTTCTTCACCCACTTCTCCTTCTGATTCTTCTGAAGTCTGGCCAGCAGTCCTTGAGAACAAGGGTCTGTAGCAGCCATCTTTCTCACTCTCAGCAATAATCATGGAGGTTGCGCATGTGGCCTGCAGATGCTTGCTCCACCTCGCAGATCTGCCCCCTTGGCAATGCAGGCACTGATCCTCCATAAGCCCCTACCAGGGTCGAGGAAGAGGAAGGAAGCGGGACTCCACCCCCTCTCTTGTCTCCAGTTGCTGATCAAAGATGACAGCTCAGATTCTCCCACAGTGGTGTCTTGCTGTGGGTGGGCTTTTCCAGTCAGGGGAACCTCGCCTGAAACTGTGCCAGCCAAGTCCCCTTCACTTCTCCAGTGAAGGAGCAGCAGGGCATTGGCCAGCTCATCTGTTTGTCCCTTGAAGTTTTGCTCTGCACCCCTGATTTAGAGCAGAGGAAAGATTCTTGTAGCACCTGAACTATTAATGCATTATTAAATATGTGTCCACATCATTAGATGCATCAACTACTGCCCTTAGTTGGCAAGTTTATATACGGGGGGGGGGGAGGGATCGATCATGGCATCAAATGGCATATAAAATGCAAAAACTATAGCCTGTGACAATACAATTAAAATGAAGCAAAATAAGTATTCATAGCAACCGTAATTGGAAATAACACCTTGAGAAAACCTCTCCACAACTTGGAAAGATGTCAATACTCTATGGCTTGATTCTTAGAGTTGTGAAGTTTGAGATCCACTCTGTGTCACCATTTTGCACAGTGAACAGCAACCTCTGATGTTGTGGCTCAGTCAGCCAGTGGCAAAAACTGGCCCTTCCCTTACTGATGGGTTATCATACTTCTCTCAATCAACAGTGCCCCTTACTGGCCAAATAGCTCAAGAAAGAAATATTTCTTATATCTATAGTTTTCTCCCCTACAGCCAACCCCAGCACAAAAGTATATTCTGAAACTTCTTAATAAATATCCATTTTGAATATATGAAAAATAACTAACCTAAAATCTTCAGTCTTGAGTTAATAAGAATGACTGTTGTATATTCCAGTGATAGTAGATTTTAACTCAGTGTTTCTCAAGTAGAGTGTACGATTCACAGACATTTTCTGCCATGAGAAAGAAAAGATGTAGACACTTCAAATAAGATGAACAAAGTACCCACCAAATGACCAAAATGTCTAAAAAACTGTTCACAAAGCAAATTGCACAATCAAAAGTTTCACGTTAGGAATTTCTAGTGTCATATGTCTAAGAATGTTGAAAATGAAGCTATGACCAGATAATAAGTTCCCCCAACAATGGTGGTGTTGAACAGGAAGTGGTGAGAAAAAATGCATCTCACAGAAGTACCAGCTAACTTGAGGAAGGAAGGTTTTCGTTCCTGGGGGAGAAAAGGTTCAGTTCTACATACAATGTTCCTACTCCCACAAGAGGTGGTAACAGCCCTAAAGCATGTGCTTCTTTTACTGCTTGGCCTGAAGGAATCCGGCTTTCTAACAGAGCAATCCTAATGGAATGGGAGTGGAGTTACATAGTGGACATTCTGCTACTTCCAAAGCCTTGAGGCTACTGCAGCCAAGGAAGCAGCCTTTTCAACCCCCACCAGCACCCAAAGGTTTGTCTTTCTCGCCTTTCTTCCCACCCCCACCCAATTTAAGCCAATGAAGGGGAAAATACCAAAACCAGGTCAGGGGCAGGTCTGTTTTGTACCTAACCTGGAGGTATGGAGACACTTTGGCTCAAGCAGCACCATGGCCACATTTGCCCCAGGATAGTTCCAGTATAGCCTATTTTGAGTCTACCACCAGTGCAAACGAGATTCACCAGAGCTTTCTGGGAGAATACTGGTTGTCTCTGGTTGTGCCACCCCACTGGCAGAGTTCCTCTCCACTGGCAGAGGGTAGTTCCTGCCCCACCCTAAAGCCCCTCAGCCCATCTCTGCCCACAAACATGTAAAATGTCCAGTGTTTGAATATTTCAACAACAACAATTTATGGGGTTTTTGTTGTTGCTGTTCAAACCACCAAAAGTAAGTATAACAAAATGTTGTCCTCTTCATCTTAACATTCCCAGTATGACTTTTATAATTTTTCATTTGCAGGAAAAACCTCATGGCAAGGATGTCCAATGAGGTAAAAGCTTTGGAGGATGGGCTGGCCCTCCATGAGGTGGAAAGTGGCAGCCATCTCAGGGGGCAGATGTTGGCACACGAAGGACAGAGTTGTGTCTGCCACATGACCTGCCTTGTGCTCCTGTAGTAGCCTGCTGCCCTTGGCTGCAGTGGAGGAGGAAGCTGCCTTATGTCCCATGTTAAAATAAGATTCAGCCACATGGCCGGGTTGACTTCTATACATGGAACTGAGGTTGCCATTTTGTCCACTGCCTCTGGCCGCCTGAGTTCAGTGAAGCATGCTGTGTATATGACAGTCTCCAATTTATTTTTCTTTTGAGTCAAATTAAAATATTTGTTGTCCAAGTATTTTAATATTTTAAATTGTTTTTAAACTTAACTGATTATGGGGGTTTGTTTGGTTTTTGTTCATTTTGTTTGCTTTGGCTTGCCAGTTGAAGAGCTGTTGCTTTGATTTGTTTTTTAATGTACAATTATACAGTTGGTTGGTTGGTTTTCGATACTAGATTTGTTTGCTTACTTTTTTGTATTCACTACCCTGGAATCTTTTGTGGATAAAGGGTAGTTTATACATTTTAGAAATAAATAAATGTTTTCAGTTAGAAAACTGCCATGGAAAAATTGAAACAAAGCTATATAACTCCTTCCCCTGCCCTAACCCCATCTCTGCCATGGAAACTTGTCAGTCCTTTTTCTGCCCAGAAAAAATAAATATATACACTATTGCAATATGCCAATGATAGCCGAAGGCACTTCAAGCAGCAGTGCTCTCTGGAAGAGCCAAATCCTGCCCGGGGATCACAGGTTTTGTTTACACCAAGAATGTGCCCTGATTCTATCCATCTGTGGCTGGCAGCCAATGCAGTTGTGCCAGCACAAACTCCAAGGCAGGCAAGGCAGCAAGCAATGATTGGCACCAGTTAAACCAGCTCTTATTGTTTCCATTCTTAATTTTAAAATGCTGGTGATCCACTCAGTCCAAATAACCTAGGCAAGCTCTGTGAAATCTGCAGTACTGAGGTCCACAATACCCACTTCCCTTGCTTGTTGCCCTTCAGATGTACAGCCCTGGGAGCTGGGAGCTGTCATCCAATAATGGAGTGTGGTGGTTAAAGTGTTAGACTGGGGACTGGGGGATCTGGGTTCTAGTTCCCACTCAGCCGTGAAGCTCACTGGGTGACTTTATGTATTAGCCTCATGGGTTTGGTTGTTGTGAGGATAAAATGCAGCTACATAATCCACCTTGGATTCCCCACAAGAGGAAAAAAGGTGGGATATAAATGCAATGTAACAACAACAACAACAAATCTAAAGGGCACCAAGTTCAGTCAATCATAATTTTGTTTGTTTTCATATATACTATGGTTATATTCTATTTTTTACTGCAAGGAAACCCAAGGCAACTTACATAATGGTCCTCCTCTTTCTCTTCTCCAGTTTATGTCCTCACAATAGCTATGTGAGGTCGCTTAGGGTAATAGTCACTGACTGGCCCAAAGTTACTCAGTGAGCTTCACGGCTGAGTGGGAACTAGAACCCAGATTGCCTGAGCCCAAATTCTAGCTAAATGCAGTTGGAGCTGCCAGTAAGGTTACTGCCATTTCCCACGCAACCGCTATGCCTTTAACCGCTGCCTAGCAGGTAGAAGTTCAACTGGTTAAAAATTCTCCAACAGCAAAAGGGAAAGATTTATCTGTTGAATTTTAAAGGCACAAAAATCCTTCCAGCAACATGGCAGCAACCATATTCAACAGAGATTTCATATTTTTCAACTAGCAAGGTAACAACAACAACAACAACAAGCTGTAAGGTGGGCGATCACACTGTGCACGAGACCCTATTACAGTGTATCTGCCTGTAAGCCCATTTATATTTGGCTCTTGGGAAAGCTGTTTTTCTTAAATTATGTGCTGATTGTTTGGTTTTTAATATTTTTATTGTGAACAGCCTTGAAAGGGATTTCCCTAAAGTGTATGTTCCAAATATAGCAAATACATAAAACTGCTTCAGTGAGCTGGTTGCTTAAAACTGCCTTTGCAGCTACTGTTTCTCTCTCTCACTCTCTCCACATCCACATGCATATATCTTTGAAGAACCTAAATTCTGCTTGCCTACTACCTTGGAATTACTCAAAGTCCTTGTAAGGGAAATAGGGAAGCAGTAGGTTTGTTTGTTATATTGTGCCTAATTTTAGCTGCCTGTGCCTCATTACTGTTGGGTACCTTGTTTCACACTAACAGTTGTTGGTTTCCAGAATAACAAGAAGACCTGTGCTGCTGGTGTCAAAGGCATCCCTTCGAGAATACAAAATCTCCCACGGAGAACAAGGTGGGCTGTTCTTATTAAGCACTGAAAATACACTGAATTGTAAATGTATATTCCTTCCTTACAGCATGCCTAATTACCCATAAATGTCATTAAGTCGAGAAATGTTTTCCACCAAATTAGCTTCAACTCATCTCATCTAATTAGCTGGGGATGCTGGAAAGGTAACAACTTATCAGCCACTGTTGTAGAAAACATCTTTTAATGGCTGACTTTTTTGTTAACTGCCATCCGGAGTCAGGTATTGCGACTGTCCAAATGGAGCATGATCATGGCAATTAAGCACAATGCTTCCATGCCCTCTGAGACAACAATAATTTGACAGCTCAATCACAGGCAAGAGTCATGGCTAGCCTAAACCTTCTGAGGGAATTTCCAGATGTTGGGGGGTGTTTTAGTTGCAACTATGTGACATTTCACTAGTTAGCCTATAGTACTTGTTCTTTTCCGCTACTGTGATAGGCATTTTATGGAATGATCTATTCATGCAGAATGAACCCATGAAAGTACAGGACAGCTGTTGATGGATGCTTTCACGTGAATTGGTACTGTTGCTTGGACCCTCCTAATAGAAGGAGAGTAGCATTATACGTAGGCTAAATCAGAGTAGGCAACCTGGAAGCTCCCAGTGTTTTGGACTGCAACTCCTGACTTCCCTTACCACTGATTATGCTGGCTGTGGCCAATGGGAGTTGTGGTTAAAAACATCTGAAGAACATCAGGTTGTCTATCTCTGCACAAAACTATAGACCTCATCTTATCATGCATGATGCTTTGCAGACTTATTTTAAACAGCAGCAACACTTATTATTTGTGACAACTAGTTTGTGACACTAGTTTGTGACCAGAGTTTGTGCGCACACATAAGAATACATTGAACTGTACATTGAGCTTGCCTGGGACTGTAATGATGAACTACTGTCCCTGAGTTTGATTCTCTCTCTCCCTCTCTCTCTCTCCTACACACACACGCACGCACGCACGCACACCCACACACATTTAAAACAAATATATTAAAATAAAGAAGTGGGAAACTTCTCGAGATGAAGTAGCCAGTTTCCCAAAAACAGGGCAAAAATGTTGCCAGACACTCATATAGCAAGACAAAAAGCCAAATATATCTGTATTTCTTGGGCAGACTGACCAAAATGTCACAAAATATTGTGCATACTTTTAAGTACTTGAGGCTAAATGTTAAGCAAAGGAGGAGGAAGAGAAAAATCTCTCATAATGTTAAATTATATCTTTTAAAATAGTTGGAGATAAATTATAGTGGCAGGGTTTTCTCATCCTTGATTTAACTCATTATCTCTCAATATTGACATCTGGTAGATTGGGGTGGTTAACATGATGCTGATCAGTGAGCTTTGTAATATCCAGTCCCAGCAAAATATCTTGGCCACAATCCAGCACAGAGTTAAGCATCTTTAAATCCCTAGACACCGCTGTCCCTCTGGACAGCAGTGGAAATGTTTTTGCACTTATTTTCTGTGCTGTAATACATTCATGTCATACAGCTAAGTGATGAAATACCTTAGACATGTAGTTTCAGCATCCCCCCTGCCTTGCACATGTAAGTGTCATTTAATCTGTACTGCAGACTGGTCAGTGCAAATGCGTGTTGCCCTGTTGGAGGAGAAGAAACCTTCTGCCCCTCGAAGTATTCCCAGGCCATTGACAGTTCATCATTATATGGTTTCAGTGAGGTGAATGGAAGAAGGCAGTCATTCCTGACTTCAACCCCACTGATTTGAAGGATCTTACAGAACAATCCTATGCACGCTTATGCAGCATTACATTACACTGAGTTCATTGGAACTTACTCCCAGGTAATATGGGACTGTAACCTTCAACATGACTGTCCCTTTCAGTGCAAAACGCAGCTGCCATTCTAACGTGGCAAAGTATAGTGGCATCTTTCAACAACACAGTGATTTGGAGGGTCCCAAAGGACACAGATATGTGTGGCATCTGCATATGCTAATTTATATCCACAAATGCAAATGTATAAATAATGGTTAGGTCTCATAAATTTCACAGGAGGGAAATCCAGTCTATTACTTTCTCATCTATATTGTCTCCTATAAAAAGCATTCTTCGATTAATTTGTACCCTAATTCCAGCTGACAAGAAAAGTGTATCGAAGCTTAATGGCCATGCATTGCGATTTTTGTAGTATGGGTATGTGCTGTAGCATGTGGGAAAGAAAGAATTAATCCTTCCTTCCCAGCTCTAATCCTCCTTGAAAACTGCCCCGGTAGTGGAAATTTAATTGGGATGGGGTGAGACTTTCCTCTGGTACCAATGTTCACTTAGCACTCTGCAGAATAGACCCAGGGCCCTAGAAATAGATGTGGGCTGGGGCTCATGGGCTCAGGCCTAGCAGAGCCCTCACCCATTTCCCCTCCTCAAGCTAGTCTGTTTAAAAGAAAACCCAGTGTCGTTAACCTGTGAAATAGAAGGGGACGTAAGGAAAAAAGGCATGTGGGGGTCTTTGTTAATCAAATGGGCCCTTTGGCCAACATGGACCACCCTTCCCGACAAGGAAGAATTAATGAGGATTATTTTCATGACACTGTGATACCTGTTGACCAATTTCTCTCCCTCTCTGTACCAAACCGTCCCTCGCTGTCAGAGACACATGCTTTCTTTGCTCATCTGGGCTGGCCCAGCCTCATTAGGAAGGGATTTTGTGCATGTTCATTAATTGAGTCCCATCCTCACCACCTGCTACTCGCAAGTCTCATCTGCGCACTAACTGCCTCTAATTGTCATCATACGGCCGGCTCATGGCAACAACTTGAGAACAGATCCCTAGCAGGACGTGTGCCGCAGGGCTCTGCAATCTTCTGGGGACCAACGGTGTGGCGAGGCACGGCAACTGTAACAATTTGTCAAGGGACCAGATGTTTTGAGCGGAAAGGCACCCTGTGCTAACATCAGGCACCCGAGGCCTTGCTGTTTATTACCATGTCAGCTGCTAATATAGACAGGCTTGCCAAGGCTCTGAATGAACAGATATGGGAGATGCTTTGCTCTCTCCCTGACACTGCAGACAGGCAGGAGCAGAGGGGCCAGCTGCAGTGATTCCTGCACAAGGGAAGTTCAGCAGTTCCTCAGTCCACAGTCTGTAGCTCATGGGGAGCCTCCTCACAGGCTGTGCTTAGAGCTAGAAATGTGTGGCTGCGATGAGTGAATGTGTGAGAGAACATTTAGTGCTGGCAAAGGGATGGGTCTTGTACACTTCTAGCGGCCCCAATATAATCAACACTCCGCATATTTTAATGGCACATAAAACAGCCACCGTCTTTCACTTTCGTATTAAAAGGGTGAAAGTTAAGGAAAGTAATATTCCTTACAGCATTCATGGCTGAGTCACATAAGCTTCCAGTATACATAGCATTAGGTATAGGAATTACTATTATGATTATCATTACTACTATTATTATTGTTGTTGTTGTTGTTGTCAGCAACAACAACAACAGCAAGGCAGTCCAGTATTTTGTTTCAGTATTGTCACTACATCTCTGTCTAGCATGGTGCAAACTATGATGATTTGTGCTGAGCACTATCGAATCTGATTAGTCTGCAAAAGAACATTCTAAATTGCCTTCTTCCCCACGGCAGCACCAACATCTTTTCCCCTTCCTTGCTGGTCGTTCGTCTGTTTACAGCAGAAATGAAAAGACTAAACTGTGTTGTTGTGTTGTGTGATCTCAGGCATGCTAACAAATACGGATTGTTAACCAGGAACAACTTACAGCACAACAATAAAGTGTGTGTTCTCTTCATGGCCCCTCCAGATGTGTCAGGCTGCAACCCTGTCTGCAGATCCTATGCTCGTTGTGCCTGGTGGCAGGTGTAGCCCAACACATCTGGAAGGCAGCGGGGTCAGGGAAGGCTGGTTCTCTTTCATTGTCTTGAAGGCTATGTTTTGGAACTGCAACTCCTCCTGTCTCTGTTGAGAACTCCAATCTGGGTCTCCCCCCCCCCCCCCCCCCCACCCCTGTCTCTCTGCTACTCCTATGGGTTCGCCTCCCTTTAGATTACCTCATCGGCAGCTCACAGTTGGGAAAATGCTCTAGTGTTATTGTTTAATGTGTTGCTTCTTTCTGCCTTTGCAACAGCTGTTTCCTTTCCTCGTGGCACTGGCCTGGCTCATTTGACCCTTAGCTGATCTGATCAAAACAAACAAACACCCCAGCCCAGGATCTTTTTGTTAGGAAATCTTCAGAATATAATTATATTTATATTAATACATTTGGAAGTACATTTTCTAAGTTTTCCTGTTTGTTTTTTTGTTTGACAACCTTCTGAAGGCTTTAGGAATTCTTCAGGTCTGAGTTTTGTTTGTTTGTTTAACCAACCTTCAACATGGGGTTAAAAGCCAAGCAAAATAGCTTATGAAAGTATAATGTTCTTCTCAAATATTTTATGTCTGACAAAGAAACAAATAGTGCACTATCTGGAGCCCCCCTGCCATTTATGCACAGAGGTAAAAAATGGATCTGGTACAGTTTGTGGATTTTTGGCATCCACTTGCATGCACGCGCACACAAACACACACCTAAAACCAGCTCTGATGCGTTTAGGTAAAGCTAAGAGATCCCCTTTCCCCATTAGAGGACACAGCTGAGCGGCAGTCAGTCAGTGTATGGTAGGATTAGCTCCAAAGCTACCAGCGGAAGAGAACAACCACAGCTCAGTGGTACAGTGCATGCCGTGCATAGCAAAGGCCTCAGCCTCTGCTCCGGCATCTCCAGGGAGGGCTGGAAAAACTCCTGCCCTGGAGAGCTGCTCAGTGTGGCTAAGTGGACCAATGATCTGACTCAGTATGGAGCACTTTCCTATGTCCCTGTGAGCTTTTTTCATTACCCTTTCAAACCATGCTGTGCGAGCAGCTTGCCCCTCAGTCCCCAACAGGGGCTGAAAATTTTCCTTCAGACTTAATTGTATTAGCTTCGGGAAAGCCCCTTTTTCTAATAAGGGAAGTCCACTGTAGCTGCTTTAGACATGCCTTTGCTGATGATTGCAATTCAACTTCAAGTGTAAGCCATTGGATTGCATACCTTGACAAAATACACAATCTAACTGGAAATTAATTAAGAGTTGGGCACAGGTTCTACCTGCCATGGATAGGAAGAATCCGCTCATACCAGCTTCTTCCACCCAATTTTTGGGAATTGACCCTGCACGGCAGCTCACTCCATTTAGAAGGATGCCCCAACTGTCTGTGTAGCATTTTCAAGGCGCTGGAGGGGCTGCCGTGGAAGAAGAGGACTAGAAAGTCCACTTCTGCCGGTCCAGTTGCACAAACCTAAATCTGGATTCAACCTGCAGATATTTGAAATAAATTATTACTGCCAATCAATTCCAACAGGACATTTGGTATTAATCAGTCACAAATGTGGCTTTACAAATAGGGGCCTCATCCCAGAAGATAATCTGAAAGATGGTCAGTCTGTGCTCACTTCAATATTGAAAAGTGCTTCCACTGTTATCATTATCATAACTTCCCCTGGGGATGGCCCTACCATTAAACAGAGTGATGCAGCTGCCTTGGGAAGCAGACTTTGAGTTTCATGATAGCAAATTGTTAGCTATTTCATTTGTTGTCACTGTATTTTTATGTCAGTTATAGGGAGAAGTGCTTGTTGGATTTTCATCTACAGGTGCCAAAATAACCTGGTTAGTTTTGGGATACCCCTTGACTTGGATGGGTTGGAGTGCCATTAGATGCTCTATCTCAGGCAGCAAAATCTCATGGGCCAGCCCTAACTTCCCTTATTCCAAAGAGCTAGAAAGCTTACTTGGGGCAAAGCAGGGCAAAGCTGCAGAGGCAGTGGTGTTCCAGCACTCTGGAAAAACCTTTCCCACCATGGGTGGGACTGAGGCCACAACTCCCAGCTTCCTGAGAAGAAACAAACACAAACTGTTTGCTGATGGACCTGGTAGGCTTAGTCCCATCCCAAGTAGGAAGGGTCCTCTGCTGGGAGTTTCTATCTCGGCTTCCTTCTCATCTCCCTCCACTACATAATCTTCCAAGGCCACTGGGGTCTGGGGAAGGGGAGGCAGCAGACATGGAGACGTCATGCTGTAGTGTAAATGTTGCAGTGTGGATGCTCATTGAGGCTGTCCTCAGAACCTCATTTCCAAAAAGAGTCCAGAAATGAAGGCTTATGCATGCCTTCTGTAGGTCTTTTGGACAGATGTGATTACCCATTCAGGACCAAGCTATCTTGAAATGCCATGTATTACAACAAACGTTTGTTTGTTTGTTCGTTCGTTTGTTTAAATCATCAACACTATTTCCATACTATTGAATAGTTGAAGCTCTCTGAGCAGTTCATAGCAATTCATAAACACAGGTATCATAGTAGAAATACATGTATATAGTATATTACGCACTTAAACATGTATATAGTATATAAAATAAATACATGACAATAAAATACAGATAGACTAAAACACAGCATAGCATTACAGTATACAAAATTTAAACAGTTTAAACAGCTAAAGTGATTTCAATAAAAACTTAGACTTGTTAGAACAGCTGTCCCATCATAGCCATTTAAATGCGTGAGAGAAAAGGGCAGTCTTAACATGGTACCAAAAAGATGACAGTGATGGCACCAGGTGGGTCCCAGTGGGGAAGACCACCACTGAGAGCACCATCTTCTTCATTGTATCTCTCTGGACTTCTCATGGAGGCAACAACTGGAAGAAGGCCTTAGATGTAGATTGTAATGTTCTACTAGTCTGTACTAGTGCATCTGCTTTAGATCTTAGCCAAATAATGTATACAGTAATGCTGTACTGTTGCATCTGATTTAGCTAGACAATAATAATAAGCCCATTTCCTCAGCAGTTAGTCAATGGATTGCTACTAAGCCCAAAGGGAAGGAGGGACCCTGAAGGGGGTAGCTGATGGAATCATCCCTGCTAATCCAAAAGTCCTAGCTAGCACTGCAGCTTCATGAGCCCTGGCTCCACTGTACCACTGGATAGAGGAGACAGTGTGCCGGATCAAGGAGAGCACAGACCTTCTCATCCTGCTTGAAGACCTTGAGTGGGTGCTTCAAGAGACTTTGAGTCCTTTAGTAGCATTCAGATTCAGGCTTTGGAAAAAGGCTCGATCCCTTCTGGGACAAACAACACAATGCTCACTGCAGAAGTATGTTGTTCTTTCTTTGCGCTCGCAATCATAGGTGCTAAACCTGCTCAGGTTCTACTAAAGAGGGATTCACAAATCTCACCCACAGGCAAATCCAGCTGCCACTAGGACTGAACAACAGTGCTTCTAAACTGAAACACCCACTCACAAACTGGCACCATGATACTAACTGGCTGAGACCGCAACAGAAACGTTTCTAAGAACACAGCTCAAACGTTACCCATCACAGCATTCTGCTAGCAGAAGTGATCCCCTCCTGCTACCGGATGGCAGATGGCTGGGGAGTGGGGAGCAGCCCTTGTCAGGAATGCCGCCGGCACAAGCCTAAGGCATCTTGCAGCCTGAGCCCAAGGACAAATGGCAGCATGCTGCATGCTGCCATTCGACACTCAGACCTGGCCAGAATGGACAGAGGTCCGCACTGGCGGTAGGTGAGCATCTGAGGATGGAAGGCTCACTCGGAGGGGCCGCATGCCACGCCCAGCTAGTCTCCCAGTGTGTTGCCACTGTTCCTTACCCCCAACACCGGCCACTTGAATGCCTCATTCCACCGACTGAGAGGGCCAGAACTGGCTGGTTCCAAATTTATGGGGAACCACGCTCAGGCGTGTCAAATGACTTTTGGCATTTAAAAGATTGGTTTTTAAATGCCAAGTGAAGTCCTTTTTATTGTTTTTCTGTCCAGACTACTTAGGCAGCTTGAGTGCTGATATATTATTATTATTATTATCATCATCATCATCATCGTCATCGTCATCGTCATCGTCATCGTCATCATCAAGGCAATCCATGAGTATTTACTATGTTTAGTGGGGCTAATTCCTAGGCGATGGTACATAGGATTACAGCCTTATTTTATTTCCTGTGCACTTGTTTTAAAGCTGTTCTGTAAATTATATTTTTGTATTGTATGAAATTTTTATCCTGAAATTCTAAACTGCAGTAGAAATTTTTAGTCTTCAATGCAGGATACACACACTTAAAACAAGCAAGTAAGTGCAGTGCTCTATACATCCTGGTCTTCTAAAATAACTCTGTTGCCCACATATCTGTTTCTCTTGGCCTCTTACCAGCTAGATTTTTAAACTGTTTCTATAGACACCTCTGCCAGCCCTGAAGAAATGCTGGTACAGGCTTCAGTATATAATGGCTCAGCAGTGCCTACAGCTGATCCCTTAGCAAACAGAACCACAGATTCTTGAAAAGAAAAAAAACTATAGAAAGTGCCCTTTAAGTTGCAGAACTATTGCTTATTCTCTGCACTCATTTTCCTTGATCTCATTGCTTGGTGTGTGTCTTTATTTTCCATGTGTGCAGTTGTGTGTTTGCTTGATTGCTTAAAGATTAGCATGACAAAGAACAAAATTAAGATTTCATTGCCCAAAACCTTTATAATGACACTTTAGAGAGCTTATAATGTTTCACAGTTATGTACATAGTCCCAACAATACACACAAGAAGTGAATGCAAATGGGGGAATGTAAATCCAAGTTATCCTCCTTCTGTGCAAATTTAAAAATGACATGCTAGCATACCTGATTTAGATCTTTGCCAAACTGATATAGATTTTAAACATTTTGCACTTAGATACTATGGGAACTCATCTAAGGCACATTTTTACAAAGTTCACTTTGTTAACAAATCATTAAATAGATTCAACAATTTTTCTCCATGGTTAACAAGTATTCTTGTGTTTTCACTGTTATACTGCTAATTATGATCACTGATGAAAACAACATTTACCATGGCAAATTGTCCATTTATCACAATTCAAAACTGACTTTATTAAAGCATTTGGAATATTGAAATAATACAAAGTTTGTCATCTTAACTTTAAGTACATTACTCAAAAGTTTATTCTCCATTGATTTTAATGGACCATATTTTCAATTAATTGAATATAGGACTTGGTATTTTGTATTCTGTGTATTAGTACTCTATTTGATTCATTCTTATCATTTTCCTATAGGTGACTGTAATTTCTTAAAAGTAATGTTGTTCTGTGTTAGATTTCTTGTGGAATGTAAGACAGATAAAATGGAGTGTTCCTTCTCTAAAAGTAAAACTCTCCACTTGAAGCAAAATAAAATGATGTAGTGCTCTTTTCTCCTACTTACCCTGTGAACTTGAGGGTAGGGGCTTGCTTTTACAAAGATATGACAGATTTGTGGGGGTTTTTTAAAGGAAAGAAAAAAGCAGTGAGAATGGCAGTTTGACAGTGTCCTGTCACCATTAAAACGGGTCCTTCATGTGACCCAGGCTTGGACGCTGACACTCTGTACCCATTAACAGCTGAATCTGCATCTGCCACGTTTTGTGGTCCCGCCACTCCATGCTGTGCGACCAGCTGCTTCTGTTTATGTTAGACTCATTGCAGCCTTCTGGCTGGGCTACAGCATGCAAGATCCTAATATTCCATCACTGGCCATCTTCATTTTTCCTCCCTAAAGGAAAGGCTGTGTAGATTGCTTTGATACAGTGAAATAAATGTCTGAAACTGACATTCCCTCTTTCAAGCTGGGAAATGGCATTCGAAAAAACCCAAGGGGAAAGAACACTTCATGGAAGTGAAATTCTTATCTTTGAATTAAATGAGTGAATCACTAGATATAGGTTTAACTCTGTTGAAGCCGAAAGGTGTTAACCGGTCAGTGTAGCTCTACCCAGTCAGTCTTTTATTTTTATCTACCTTAGTTTGGTATTAAGATAGTGGTTAGAGAGCTGGGCTGGGTTACAGAAGATCCAGGTTCTAGTCCCCACTAAACCAGCAAGCTCCCCAGCAAGCTCAACAACCCAAACCTACATCACAGGGTGGTTGTAAGGATAACATGACAATATGTTGTAAGCCATTTTGGGTTCTTTCTAAGAGGAAAAGAGGTGAGGTATAAATGTAATAAAATGATGGTGGTGGTGGTGATGATGATGTGATAATATCCCACTAAGGCAAAGAAAAGAGTAGCTGAAGTATTTGAACCTAGTTGATGACAATAGCATCTATTTACAAAGCAGCTATTGTGCCTAAATGGATTTCATGGTGTTAATAAAATGATATAAGATCTATGTGATTTTAAACTAAGGAAACATTTGAGCAAGTTTCATGTAGCATTTTAATATATGTAGTACAGAAGCAAGAGTTCTCATGACAAGGCTACAACCTCTGTGCGTAAATTGAATTTATGTGCATTTATGAAGTCTTCAGCAGAGATGAGGAACAATGAATTTTGGGCACAAACCACTAGCATGGTTTTCTGGGCAAGAGCCTTTTAAATAAATTCATTTAAATATGGGTTTTGGATGAAGTACTTCAAGATGGACTGTGGGAACCCTATCTCAGTGCATAATTTTTGCTAAATTTTATAGAAATCTCTATTCAAGAACAATGGTTAAAGAACACCTAAAGAAATTTTGAATAGTTTCATAGGTCTCAGAATTATCTGTGTTATAATCCTCACACAGTAGTAAGCCTTATTTAATTCTTTTTTTGTGGGGAGGGGGTAATGACTGTGGTGGAAAGAATTAATACCACTGAAGCTTAACTAAAGACTTTGGTTTCATTGGATTCCCTTAATAAAAGTGTAACTGTTACCAGTTTTATGGATGATTAGATGAATTGGTTGCCAGATGCCCCAGGTCTGGCTTGGTTTGGTCCATTTGTTGGAAATGTCCCTTATTCCTTGTCAAATAAATATGTGTTGCCGCCTCATAGTTTGCCTCCACATTGCTGGGAAATATTCCTGTCAGTGCATCACAGTGGCATGTTCAAATAGCCACAGGCTACAGCTGGTTAACAGAATTAGTCATGTTTAACGGCTGACACATAGCTACAATTTTAAGCAGCCTCCACATAGAGTCACTGAAGATTCAATGGCCTCCCATCAATAACACTTTTGGAGAAATGAAAGCCAGCAGTTCCCTTCACAGCAGAATACAACTGGTTTTGGAGCCACAAACATGAGATGACAGGAATCAAATAACCAGCTTGAGGATTATCCATGTGGATTTTCAGTCCAACATATGGGATGTGTAATCTTCTATTGGCCCAAAATATCACAAAAGAATCTTGAAGAAAGTTTGCACAGCTAGATCAGAGAGTGAGCAATAGATGGCCCTTCCTGAGGCTGCTGGCTTACATTAACCAACAGCATGTCCTGATGACCATAGACAGAGGAACAATGTGGGCCTTGCGCCAGATGCAGCCTTAGCAGCCAGATGTTCAGCTGAGGGGTTCCCTAGACTCAGCAGAGCGATAGGAGAATGGCGAGCAGCACAGCCATGCCAGATTTCCCTCCCCGCCCACCTTCCCTGCTGCTTTTTGATCATTTCAGGCTGCCAAAGGGAAAGTCCACTCAGCAAAAAATATATAGTTTTGCAACAAATCAAGGACATCCCACCCCGCCCCCCCGAAAATGAGGTGGGAGATGTTCTTTACCCCAGAGCAAGCTAACGCCCTCTCACTGTCAAAGATACAGAGTTATTCAGGAACTGACCAAAGAGACATCAGAGCTATCCTTGCCTTTAAAAATGCATGCACACACTTTTTAAACTTGACCAATTAATGGTTTCCTTTTCACTTTTAGGCCCACATTGGTAAAAAGTGATTACACTTAGTATAAGCATCCATTCCACACCATTCGCCCTTGTCCTGTTTATCTTCCTTTCCAGATGTCCTTTGTTGTTGCAGTAATCTTCATATGTTTCTTCCTTTCAGGTCCCTTGGCTCAGTAAATTTAAAAGCATACGATACATAAGTATTGTCACCCATGCGTGAGTGCAGGCACCAAATCATTTGGCTCATATAAAAAACAGATCATGGAGGAACCTTGATCTATCTCCATAAGGCTGTGAATAAGACCTGACTTATATATAATGCAGGCTACAGGTATAGCCCTTACTGTGTAAGCATTCCAGATCACCCCATCATGTTTAAATGTGCTTGCTACATGCCTCAGACCATTTTTTGTGCAAAGTTAGCATGCCAATGATTAGTAGTCCCAGATGGGTATGCTGCTGCTATGCTAACACCAGAAACAAATGTGCCAAGACACATGGGAATAAGAACATTAAAAAATGATGAGGGCACATGTAGAACATTTGCTTTATTTGTGGCCACATCACATGCAAATTGGACTTTTGCACAGTTTGTGCATGATTAGAGACAACACTTACTTTGTTAAAAATTAATAAGTTATTGACATTCCTAGAACATTGGTGGATATGAATATAAATTTCACTAAAATCATTTGTAAAAGAAAAGAGATGCCAATACTGACTTGGAAAAGGGTAGAAGAGAAATGAATGAGTGACTATGCACAGAATCAGTTTTAAACCTTTTAGCAAGAAATGGTAGCTGTCCTGTGGCTTCTATGTCAGTGGGGAGGTGTATCTATGCTAGGCTTTAGTCTGAACTTCTAAGGAGCTATCCATGGGTGCTGAACCCTTTCCTCAAAGATAGGTTCAGTACCTTGGAGAGCTCCTGTAAAGTTCAAGCTGAAGCCCAGAGTGGATACGCAGCTTTGTTGCCAGTAACAAAGGAAATCGTTAAGAAGGAGGTGGATGAAATGACTGAAGAAGTGCAAATGCAACTTTCTTATCTCCTCTCCCAAAAAAAAGGGGGTTTTGATAGTAAAAAAAGAAAGTGAGACAATGGACAGGGTGAGGAACATCACAAGGAATTTGTCCAAACATATCCAGTAGCCATCATGCAAAAGTTAATTAAGAGATAGGGACAGCTCAACTCCAGCCAAAGATGAGGATCATCTAGCTGCCATCAACCTGCCATAGATCAACACACATACAAAACAAGCTACACAAGTAGATAGTAGGTGGGTACCAAAACCTGCTCATCTATTTATTTATTACATTGTTATACTGCCCAATAGCTGACGATCTCTGGGCAGTGTACAATTTAGAAGCATTTTTTTAAAAACAGCATAAAATTTAAATAGTTAAAGCTACCATATAAAATAGAATGGAAACTAGAGTAAGACCCAGCAGTAGTATGAAGATTTCAAATACAGTAGAGGTTCTAAAACAGACTGCAACTGAAATTTCTGGAACAATTCCCAAGTTCTTCACCTGGTACTGAAAAGGGTACAACGTAGGTGCCAGGCAAGCCCCACTGGGATGTTCCTTCCATAGTGGAGATGCTACATCAGAAAAGGCCCTCTTCCTTGGCAGGGGCCCCTTCAGAAAGACCTCTGAAGATGATCTCAGATACTGGGCAGATATATGTATATGGGAGGAAATTATCCTTGGCCCCAAGGTGTTTAAGGCTTTGAATGTTAATACCAGGACGTTGAAGAAAGCTGGCAGCCAGTACAGATGGAAAAGTTCTGCTTAACTTGCTTCTGGCACAAATGGATTGAACAAGCAAGCCAACACATAATAAAACTGAAAACAAGGAAATCAAAAAATGCACCAGCTTCCCAACAGGTACAAAGAACAGGTACATTAACTAAATTAATAATTGTCACTGCATCTAAATCCTGGCCACCTTTGTATGTTGAGTACAATGTACTGATGGATTCAGAAAAATTCTGAGTCTGACAATATCCAGATGCTTTAGACTTCAGTTCTTAGGATTCCTGGACATCGCCTATGCCGGCTGGAGCTGATGGGGGTTACAATCCAACACATCTGGCAAATATAATGCACCTATGATATTTGGCAATCCCTTTACAGTACCTTCCAAGCTAAGATCTTAAAATCATTTCAATTCATTATTTTTTTCTCCTTTTTTAACTTTTTGAGATTATACTGCTCAATCAGTTAGAAAAATTCAATCCCGCAGTCCTCTCTACTATGTTTGGGTAAATACACTGCATTTAACCAGTGTAAACTACTATCGGGACTTTGTAATTTCAGTTATTTAAAGAAAAGCCTCACAATCCAACAACATACTTTGTAATAAATGTTTGACTTGTATGCAAATCAGCACTGAATTGTATAGTACTCCCCTGTGGTTCTCCACATGCTGTAATTTACAGATGTTCTCAAATCGCTCCATGGATTATAAAGAAAAGACAACAATTACGGGTTGTCTTGTTTAAGGTCCACATGCATATTAGATCCTGCCAGCTTATGTGCCTTCAATCAAGTAGAGATTTGATATACATCTGCTTCTTTTGCACCATCCTTCCAAGCGAAAAAAACACAACAGGGTACTTGTTTGTGGTTTCTTTTCAGAATTAAGTAACACTTGTTTCTTTTGTTCACCAAACAATAATTTCATGGCTGGAGAACTGCCAGTTTGATCAACAGCCTGTTTGCAGCCGAGAGATGTATTGCCTTGAGTAGGTGTCATTTGTGGGCTGGATAGGCATGCGTCTGTTACTCTGCAACTAGTGAGCATTGTGTCTGCACACAGTGCTCTGATGGCATTAGCTGAACAGCAGCTTCAGTTCTAACTCTGGAGTCACTTTGCTGTATTAGTGGAACGGCCCAGGTAACAGCAAATGCCTTCCCTTTTTAAATTAGGTCAAAATCCACTTGTCCTACAATGATGCAGGAGATCAGATGATAGCCAATTGGAGGAGAAACGGATTAAAAATGAAAGTGTCAATTCAGAAAGAGAAAGCAGCATGTACTTGGATTAGGAATTTCAAGCTGTAACATTTAAAAAGTATTGAGGTGAGGTCTATTTCTTAATGTTTTCCTTGCATTACAGTGATAGAGATTATGCATTCCAAATTACAAGGTAATTTGTAATAATAGCCTTGCTGCTGGCCTGGAAAAGACTCTGGCCAGGCACTCTGTACCCTGGGACTGGGACTGGTGATGAGGCTTGGGCTGGGGGAGGGGACCGCTGCTGTGCAGTGCCTTCCAGCTTACGGGTTTCCTCTCAGGCCCAGCACAGTCCATCAGGCAGAGTGCCTGGCATGGCCGGGCAATTCCAGAAGCCCCTTCTGGGCATAAAGTAGGCCTCCTACTGGGTGGTGCACTGCCACCGGCTGCCCTGGCAAGGGTGTCCCCAAGGGGAGCAATGCCTCTTTGGGATTCCATGGGGGTGAGGGTGCCTTTCTGGTTGTCCCACACCGCCCCCTGCTTTTCTGGGCCTATGCCTGGGGCCATGGCTGAGTCGGTGTCTATAGAGCCAAGTGGGGAGATGGTAGCGGTCCCAATTAGCATCAGGACAGGTAGAGGGAGAGATGGCACTGGAAGGAGGACTGGTCAAGTCATGACTGCTAACGGCTGTGCCATGTTCCAGTCGCCCACCCCCCTTCTCCACCTGTGGGTTTGATGGCTGCCATCTCATCAGCCCTCAGATCTCTGGACGCTGTTTCTAAATGTCAAAGTCATGCCAAAGGACTGGTCACTCTGTGGGATACAGAAATGACCAGGGCAGTTGACACGATTGGTACCTGCTGGACAGTGCCTGTCACCTCACTATTGATAAGGCTCAGTTCCTCTGTCTACACACACCTTGCACCATATTGTCATGGGAGGCTAAACCTTGATGCTAAATTCTCATGCACAGAGAGACTTTAACATGAGGAGCTTTCAAACAAACAATCCTCTACATCAGGGATGGGCAACTTGTGACCATCTAGATGGTTGGCCTACAACTTGCATCAGCCCTGGTCAACACAGCCAGTTACTCAGAAATGCTGACTATTCTAAAATGCTGTGACTAGGCTGTTAGCCAGGGCTTCTTACAAGAAGCACATGATTCCCTTGTTGCAACAGCTTCACTGGCTACTGATCTCTTTCCAGGCAGAACGCAAAGAGCTACTTATGACCAATGCATTCCTATATGGCTTTGGAGACTGCCTTCTCACATGCAAGTCTGCCCGGTTCTTAAGTTCTGAAGAGACCCTTATTTCAAGACTTCTGCCTTCAGAGGTATTTTTGGTGGAGACCCAAGAGAGGGCCTTTCCAGCAGCTGCTCCTAGACAATCCAACACCCTGCCAAAGGAGGCTGGCCTCCTTCCCGCCCTGCTGTCTTTTCACCAACAGGCAAAGACCATTTTATCCTTTGGTCCATACATGGGTTTACTGGATTGGGTGCAGCTTGTAATTCTTTTTATATTATATTTTTCTCTTGTTGTTATATTTTATTGTATTTTAATGTACTGTTTCATTGCTTTGATCCATATTAATTAATGGAGATTAAATGCCATAGGCCACATTGAGTGCCATGTTTTGAAAGAAAAGTAGGGTAAAAACCAAATACATAACTCAATAAAACATCAAAGGCCACAACTTGTCCACCCTTGCTCTGCATACCTATTTGATGCGGGCTGAGCCATGCAGTCTGCTGGATCCTCAGTTCTTAAAATCTTCACAAAACAGCTTCCCTTTCCTAAAAAGATGCAGTGCGTAAGAGATTCTTTCCTTCTTCCTCTGTTTTCACAAGCATTGAGAAGGATTCATTCATGCTATTTATTTATGATCTGCCTTTGCTGTACAAATAGTAGCCAGCAACGGTAAAAGATGATGTACATTACAAATTCAAAGTCTATAAAGGTACATTACAAATTCAAAGTTTTGGTGGTATCAGACCCATCCAGTTTTCCTATTCCTATAAATGCACATTAATTCGTAAACAGGTGCATTATTTGTCACCAGTCACTGTGTATCCCATAGTCTCAGAGTTGCATGGATTATGGATACTTTTTTGCCTCATTTGTATTAGAAAGTGAGGATTGGGTGATACTTTTAAGAGCTGCCATGCACAGTACAAGTGGATGTCACATCCACACACAGACACAGGAAACCCATTTCTAGTGGAAGAATGTGTTTTTAAATAAACTATTATAAATCATGCACTTGTGGCAAAATAATTTTTCACGTTGCTTGTTAGGAATACTGAGGGTGCAAGCCCAAGAATAAGGGCCTACAACTCCAATATGCCCCAATATAATCTTAAAAAAATGGACAAGCTGGGAGCAAACACACTGCAATTCTATACTGTGGACATTTGTCATTTGTCATGCAAGTGTTCGTAACAGTCTATCATGCTGTTAAAACATTTCATCTATATTGATTTAAACTGACCTATCAGTTATGTCATGTACAAATGTTCTTATTACCCAAATCTTCAGATTAATGTGTTATAATTTCAAATCACCTCTGAAAATGCTGTTAGGATGTAATCTTATGCACACTTACTTAAGAGTAAGCCCTACTGAACATGCTGGAATTTACATCCAAGTAGTCATGAGCAGAAAGCAGGCTGTTGGTCTTTTTCAAAGATCTTTGCTTTGATCTGCATTTTGCTGGTTCTAGTTCTATGAAGCGTGTTTGCCCACAGTCCTTTTCCACATTGCCCAGTCAGAAATGAGTACAACCAGTGATGCCCTACTACCGTAAGTACTTATAGATATGTACATTTCAGGATTTCCACTGACGATCCAGTTCCAAAGAGACAGAAACAAGCTTCCAGGCTTGATATAAAACAACTGTTAAAAATTAAAACAATTACCTGAAAACACTGTACATGTTTTTTTTCAGCTAATTAGGCACTTTGCCAAGGTGTTTAGCACCAAGGCATCAGCACTGTAATTGCAGCACCATTAATCAAAAGCAGAAGTCTAGCAGTAATTAACCATGTATCATTACCATAATCCAGTCCCTTTTATTATATAGGACATGCAAATTTCTTGAAGTATCACAATAGCCCTTATTAACAATGATATCCTTTCAAAACTACAAATTAGCTTTTAAATGAAAGGAAAGCTGATAGAATCAAATATCGTATATATTATAGGGATGTGGAACATGCCAAAGATAGGTAAAAATCAGGGATGTGTCGCTTGTTTGGCCCCAACCCCCCTGGACAAAAAAAGAGAGTTAAAAATGAGAAACATACTTTTTCCTATTTAACCCTACATGACATGGAAAACAAGAAGAAAAATTGCTAACCTCTATCGCTTCACAAATGTAAGTATCTATTTATTCACACCACAAGCATAATGTATCCAAAACTAAGTACCTTTACATTATATTCTCTGTGATAGAGTTATATATATGCCTGACTCTCACTGAAATCAATGGAACTTGAAAATAACTTAGAATAATGTTCCCACACAATTTTACCTTCAATTGGAAGTCTGAGGACTTTCTAGCAACACAATCTAATGCTCTGGTACATATTCTACTTTAATGTGGTTATCTTCACTGCTGCATAGTATTTTTCAATTTTGCCTTATCTTCTAATAATTTTGCTCTGATTTCTTGTTCAAACTATTTTAAGTTCCTCTCCTTTTGCGTTGTGTGACAAAATAAACCTTTATTTCTTTTCAGGGAACTGCAATCAGCTCTTGCCAGTTGAGCTGTAAATTACATTATTAAAATATTAGCCAGAATCCTGACACACCATTAAGTGATTATTCAGAAGAAGAAGCACCAAGCAGGATGGAAAGAATTAAAACACTGTAGCCCAATTTTGGGAACCATGGGAATCTAATTTTTTAGACGAGCACAACCTGTACAGATGGTATTTATTGTTTTTTAAACTAGGTAGAACAACTTTCCACAGAGTTCTAGCATTGTTCCCACAACCATGCATCTGTGCATCAGTCCAAACATAAGGAATGTTAAAGAACTCTTGCTGCAGGGAAGAAACACCACACACCATCCTAAATGCAGGCTAACAGCAGTGTCCTAAAGCTAAACCTTGCACATGGGTGTTGATGGATGACTTGACTAGCTAGTAGTGGCTAAGTGTCCACCAGCAGGATTTATTTTACAGGTATCACATTCTGAAAAGATTGTGAGCATTGCCCTTTAGAAGCAATAGGTTTTGTAAAACTCTTCCAAGTCAGCCAATCGTTGCCATCAGTTGTAGGTCCTACTTGTACTGCTCCTTGCTTGCCTACCTGATCTCTCTCCTCAGTACTGATCTGAGGTGGGTATGAGCCACCATCAGCCGCCATCTTCTATCTCCCCAAATGTAGTATGGAGTATGTGATGGGTATTGCATTTTGGGAGACATAAAATGGCAGCTTCTCAGCTTCAATTGGAGTCAAGTGACCACTTAGCTGCCACCCAAAAAGTGGCCAGAGAAGCCCAATGGCTCAATGTCAATGGAGAGAGACAGAGGCCCAGTGGGAATGGTGGGGGCGTCAGCCTCATAGCACAGGGGTCCAGATCAGCATCAATAGCCCCATGCCAAGCACTACCTCAAGCCTGGGGTCAACCCAAGCAAAGATCCTCCTGAGTAACTCAGTGAATTTGTACAGCAAAAAGATGTGTCCTTGCCTCCATGATGTTGTTGATCAATTATATGCTGGGAGAGCCTCCCCACCTTCCAGGGATTGAATCAGAAATGCACAGAGAAGGTCTGGAAGAGTAACCATAATGCCATGCTCTGCAAAATTGTTTTATGATGACCTTGGGGGGCTTCTTAGTTCTCTTGCCTGTGGTCCAAAACAGTTTTCTTCTAAATGTGCATCCTGCATCTTCTTATTGAAAAACTTTAGTAAAGGCATCATTAGTGGAGTGTTCTCCAGAACTGTACAAAGAAAGTCCCATGTAAAATAGTTGCAGTTATTAGGTAGACTGACTGTTGGAGAACAGAAGGGATTTATTTGTGTGGGAGTTTTAGATCCAGTGACTTATTGTTATGCTTCGGAAGAAGAAGAAAAAGAACTAGGAAGAGAAATCAATCCTTTCATTTGGTCTGTATACTAAGAATAATTGCTATCAGTATTGATTAATCCTTAGGGGGACAACCTGAACTTGAAAACTACAGAAGGTGAAATCCCAGCTGATACATATAATGTTTCCTATGTTTAAATGCCTTGGAAAAAATCTGAAACTAATGGCCCTGCACACTGTTACTTGCCTCCTTAATCCTGTCACCAAATAACACATTCCAGCAGGATAATTGAGTTAGTGCTTACTTCTAAAAACAAAACAACCAACACAGAAACAGAAACAAAGAATCCCACAGCACCTTCAAAACTCCCCAGTTTATATTGGCAAATGCTTCTGTAGGCTACAGCTTACTGTATCCAATGCATGTAAGCAGCCTCGAAAGTGGACAGATAACAGGTTGTATAAAGGAAAAACAGATTTACCAAGGGAAGATAAACCAAAAACAAGAAATTGTGGCACACAATTCAGTCATTCAAATCTCAGTGTTAATAAAGTCTATGGCCGCAATACTGCAGGCACTTATCTGGGAGTAATTACCTCTAAAGTCAATAAAACATATTGACTAGATTCAGGCAACACAATACCCACACTCAAGGGTTGAGTATGAGTTGAGAGTGGGTTATGGTTGAGCCATGGGTTGTTATTGAGACATGGGTTATCATGTTGTCTGAACCCAGCTAAGATAACAAACCACAGTGAACAGCACACAGTTTGCAACCCAGTGATAAACTATGAGTTCTCTTCATAGGTTTGTTTGTGATTAAGAAACCATTACCTGGGTTCAGATAACAATTCAATAACAACCCATAGCTAAACAACAACCCATGTTCAGCCTATGTTCAATCCATACTCAGCCTCTGAGTGTGGGTTATTGTGCTGTGTGAAGTTGCTAAAAGCCAATTTCACAAACTGAAAACAAGTACAACACTTGATACTTGAGAGCTAGTGTGGTGTAGTGATTAAGAGTGTGGGACTGGGACTAGGGCAATCTGAGTTCTTGTCCCCACTCAGACATGGAGCCAGCTAAGTGACTTTGTGACAGTCACAGATTTTCAGACCAACCTACCTCACAGGGTTGCTGCTGTGAGGATCAGATTGAGAGGAGAAAGAAGAGAAAACTTGGAAGGAAAAGGACAGGATATAAATATAATAAATAATTATGTGCCTATGCATATTTAGACTGAAAAGAGTCATACACCTCTAAGCATTTCCCAGCCAACAATTTAACACACACACACATTTAACATTAATTGATACACAATAAAAACGTATATAGCTGAAATCCATATATGAAAAATGTGCATAAACTCAAGTATATTTTTTCATGCAAACTTTTATGTTTAATTTCAGCTTGATGTTGAAACAGATCATGCAGATTTTAAGATTAGAAAAATGAGAGAAACTGAAATGGACACATTTGTTTATCTTTTATCTCACCCTGACCTTCATTCATTCCGGAAGATATGGTAAGGTTTATATATATATAAGAAACTCCCTCAGGCAGCCCAGGATATTTGGGATTTCAAAGGATATCTAAACCAAGTAGCACCATTTTTTAATTTCTCAGGCATTTTCAAAACTGGGGAATTTTAAGTTCTTTTCACATTTTATTCTGCTGCTGGTTTTAATTTGATTTTATGAGCTGATATGGTTTTATTCTTTGCCCTTGGTTTTATCTTGATCTTATTCTTAGCTGTTCTTCTTTACTTTTATTTATTTTGTTTTAATGTTATAAACAGGTAAATAAAGTAAAAACCAGCATTAACAAAAATTCATTTATCATGTACATGTATTTAGGAATCCTTTCTTTAGTAAACTAATCTTCTCTGTAGCGGGTTCCTGAGGGAAAACTAGTGAAACAGTGCCACCTACAGGCCACAACATACTTAGGCAATAACTGGAAATCAGATTTCTTAACACAGTCTTGTTGTTGTTAGTCGCGAAGTCGTGTCCGACCCATCGCGACCCCTTGGACCACATTCCTCCAGGCCTTCCTGTCCTCCACCATCCCCCGGAGTCCACCTAAGCTCACACCAACTGCCTCAGTGACTCCATCTAGCCACCTCATCCTCTGCTGTCCCCTTCTTCTTTTGCCATCTACTGTTCCCAGCATTAGGCTCTTCTCCAGGGAGTCCTTCCTTTTCATTAGGTGGCCAAAGTAGTTGAGTTTCATCTTCAGGATCTGGCCTTCTAAAGAGCAGTCAGGGTTGATCTCCTCTCGGACTGACCGAAACACACTCTAACCACATGCAGACATGTATAACTCACCACAGCAATTCCCTTTTTGTAGGGTAAGGCACAGTTTATGGTGGAAATGTAGCAGGACTCAAAGAATGTTTAATAATACATATACATGGGTGCCACTCCATTTTTTCCTTAAGGTGATTATTTTGGGAGAGAAGACCAGAGGTCTGGTGAGGGTCAGTTCCAGTGATAACCCACAACATGCTTTGAGCTTCCAAGCCTCTACAAACCTAGAAAACCATGGTAGAGGCCTGAGGATCTTTGATCAGCTGCTGATCAGAAGTAAGACTTTTTACAGTGTTGGGCAGGTATTTTAGTGCCTGACACAGTGGTCATCACCCCAACCCTTCCTCCTTGACTGTTCATGCCAACAGAGCCAAGATACCTGGAGACCTGCCATATCACAGCCTCTGCATATGTTGCGGTTTTGTCCCCAAATGCATATCCTCATGTCCTGAACATGCATTACTGCTCTGGAACCAGGCAGGATGGTTTCAGTCAGCCGATGGGCAGGAGGGGAGGGGAGGGGGGGCATTTGTAAATTAGCAGGGAGAGGCAAGGGACAAGGGAGGTGGGAGAGCTGCTGCAGGATCTGAGAGTTTGTGCCCAAGCCTCATAAGATATTTCTTCTTCTTCCCCTTTCTTTGAAAAATAACCTTTGCGATGTCTTTTCAAGCTTTCGCAATTATTTCCTTTGCCCTCCTTACTTAAGGATGTTTGTCATACATAAGTACATCAGGTTCTCTTCAATGGCCATACTAACAACTAAATCACGTTTACTGCAATGGAGCTAATTTGTAAGAAAGCTACACTTGCTTGCTTTTGGGTGAAGGGGATTGGAGTCCTCATCCCAGGGGCTTCACTCTGTGAGATTTGGGAGGACAGGAGGAAATAGCTGCACCCTTTCTCCCCTACACACTTTTTAAAATATATGCACTCTTTTACATAGCTAATTGAGATTTTTTAAAAGCACAAAAATAAAGTAACTTTAACAGGCCGTTTCCCTGCGTACATCCAGTTTCCAGCTCCTTGGGTACTTGTATTTGTGACACAAGCTTGCATCTTCAGCCTTGTTGTGTTCATTGGCATGTGCCCCATCTGTGATTTATGTGCTTTGAATAAATACCGCAACTGTGTTCCCTCATCAATAGAAGCGGATCTAGCATAGATCTCCCCCAGATGTAACAGTGAGAAAAGGAATTAGAAATGTGGTATCTTCCTTCCTAAATGCCTTAGATTTTCATTAGTATTAGTGAGGAAAAGGGCCTTCTCTGTCATCGCACCTCACCTTTGCAATTCCATTCTGAGAGAGGTGTGACTGGCACCACATTATTTTCCTTGAAGCCCATGTTATTTTTTATTTTTATTTTTATTTTCAATTTATATCCTGCCTTTTTCCTCAAAGGGCTCAAGGCAGCTTACATCATTCTCCTCCTCCATCTTATCCCCACAACAACAACAACCCTGTGAGGTAGGTTGGGCTGAGAGTCTGTGACTGGCCCAAAGCCACCCAGTTGGCTCCATGGCCGAGCGGGGACTCGAACCCGGATCGCCTGAGTCCCGGTCCCGTGCTCTTCACCACGACGCCACCCTGGCTCTCAGCTGGCAATCAGCCAGTTGCCTGTCCTGCATGAGGTGCCCTCACCTGGCAGAGTGTGAAGAAAGGGCTGCAGCTTGCTGCTCACCGAACTGCGCACCTCTTCACAGACCTGGCCTTCCATGGCCCTTTGGAAGGCTGACTCGATGCTTCTGTGGAAGAGGTTGTACAGCCAGCCGAACCTGCCAGAAATATGCACGTCGACGTCAGAAATGCGGGCGCTGCATCCGAGGTGGAGACGGTCGGCCGCCCAGCAGGGCCGCTGCCCAGCCTGAGGGTCACGGAGATGGAGATGCGCTCGACCTTCAGGTCGAAGGAGCCACTGTCCCTCAGCCATCTCTTCTGCACCTTCCACTTGCCCGTCAGCGAAGTAAAAGCGTTGGTGATGGAGAGCCGGAGGCCCACACCGGGGACCGGTGCCACTGCCGAGTTTGGCAGCTGGAAGCTCTGGATGGTCAACCTGCCGAAGCGGTAGTTCACCTGCCTGAGAACGCTGACGTGGAAGGAGCCCGAGAAGTCCCGCAGCGCCAGCCTGGCCAGCTTCTCCCACAGGTCCGCCACGGCCACCTGGCGCGTGTAGTCCAGGCCTGGCGCGGTGATCCTGCCCATGAAGCCAGGGCTGGTCCCGGAGGAGCAGAGCGCCAGTTAAGACTTTTTATTTTAGTATTTGCTTTTAGATTATAATTTATTGGTCTTGCTGTTAGTTTATTATTTTAGTGTTTTCTTGTTTCTATTGTGCATATCCTCCTATTGTATTTTATATAGCATTATTTATGTATTATGCTTTTATTGTTGTTGTTATCTATTTTTATCTGTATCATTGTTATGACTGCAATCTGAGCCATCCAGAGACACTTCTGAGTATAGAGTGGCATTGTTGTTGTTGTTAGTCGTGAAGTCATGTCCGACCCATGGCGACCTCATGGACAACATTCTTCCAGGCTTTCTCTGCCATCCCCTTCTTCTTTTCAATTCACATGCACCATCACCACCACCCTGGAATAGCACTTTCTCTTGCTCCAAACCTCTACATGCAGATGAACGACATAGTCTCATGTGTGGGTGGCTGTTACTAGTACTATTGCTGCTGCTGTTTATTTTGCTCGCCAATTCATTCTGTTTCAGTTTTACAAGTATGCTTTTCTCTTTCTTTATTCTCAAATGTTTCCTTATGGATCCATGTCTTTCATAAATCAATTTTATGCATTTATTTGTACTATATACTGCGAAATAGACTGCAGGTGGCGCAGTGGTTTAAACCAATGTGCTGCTGGGCTGGTTGATCGAAAGGTTGCCGGTTTGAGTCTGCACAATGGGGTGAGTCCCCGTTGCTCCGTCCCAGCTCCTGCCAATCTTGTAGTTCGAAAGCATGTAAATGCAAGTAGATAAGAAGGTACCACTTCGGTGGGCAGGTAACAGCATTCCGTGCACTTCGATGTTTAGTCATGCTGGCCACATGACCAGGGAGACTGTCTGCGGACAAACACTGGCTCCCTCGGCTAGGAAACGGAGATGAGCACTGCCCCCTAGAGTCAGACATGACTGGACATAACGTCAAGGGGAAACCTTTACCTTTTTACTGCTAAATATTTAAGTATTTCTAAAATCCCTAAGCAGTTTCCATAATCATAATTAAATTCACATTTAAAATCTAATTTGTAAAACATTACCACACAATAATGAGCTAAGAATAATAATACAGAGCAGTACAGGAATAGTAAAATAAAACAGCATAGTTTAAGGGCCAGGGAAAGCCTTTGTGAAAACAATGCATTTCCATAAGTAATAGGCAGCTAATTTGAAGGGCTTGCATCCTAACTGTATACAGCAGGAGAGGGTAACTTGTGACCCACCAAACGTTTGGCCTACAATTCCCATTATCCCTCACCATTGGCTATGCTGACTAGACGAAAATGTCTGGAAGGCTGCAAATTGCTCTTAATAAAATAATAAAATTAAAATACAAAATTAAGCACTCCTAACCCCTTTCAACTGAATGGACTCATAGGGAGGAGGAAAGGATCACACTGTGTAGCACCAATCAATTAAACTTGTAAAAGCCGTTGAAGAGGATATTAAAGAAAGTGCTTGACATAAGCTGATAATGCAATGCATGTATCTCCCTCTTGGATGCATGGCATAATGTGGGGAGGGGGCTGAGCATGTCAAAGAGAGCAATGGGGTCAGGAGGTCAGAACAGTCTCATTAAGCTGGTCTCCTAGCAGGAATGGTCAAGGCTGAGCCACCAGACTAAGATGCATCCATCCTCCCCAGGAGTATCTGTCACATCAGCAAAAAGAAAATGGGAAAACCAAATATGAGACAGAGTGAACCCAGAAAGGAAGCCACAGCCTTGAACTTGGGAGAGCTGAGCGGAGTTGTCATGGACAGGGCATTTTGGAGGGTTTTCATTCTTAGGTTCGCTGCAAGTTGGAAATGAGTTGAAAGCACATAACAAGAATATGCAATAGGTATACCAATGAAGTATTTTAGCCCTATTTTAAAAACCTGGGAATCAATAGGGAACTGTGCTTCAGATCCATGTTTGTGCCATAACAGCAGCATGAAACACCAAATACATGACTATTATGGTGCAATTTGTGGGGGACAGATGTGATTTGCAATCCGATGGTGCTATTTGGAGAATTCAAAGAGTCTGTGTACTAGATCCATGTTTTGCATCATGCAGCAGGTGCTGTGTATCACCAGGTACAAGATTTTTTTACTTCATTTCTGGGCTCAGATATCATCTATGATTTGGCTATAGTTTTTCAGGGCATTACATTTTAAAATCACATGAATGCATAATCCATGTTTCTGCACCATGGCAGCACTGTGAAGTACAGGATCCATGATTTTTATGGTTCAGTTTGTGGGAGAAGGTGTGATTTGACAGTGGTCCGGGTGACATGCCACTTTAAAATAATTATGAGCATCCATATTTTTTGCACAAGGGTGATGCTGGAAAACACTGGGTGTGACATGTTTATGGTTCTAATGATTTTATTTTGGGTGTGGGGATATGCTGGGGTTGTGGAGGACATACAAAGGCATTCTGTGATTTGGAGGTGCAATCTGTTAAGAAACCATTCAAATTCAATATGATCCATCTCTGATCCAACTTTAGACCACAATCTTGTATTTACTCTCCTGTCACCCAACTCAGTGGAGCGGGCTTATTTTTCTGCTGACATCTATAAGATTGCATAGGTGCAGGGGAACAAGAGTGACGGTAAATAGTTCCTATTTTGCTGACAGACAGCGGGTTTGTTTGTCAAAGTAGCGCTGTGTAAAGCCTCCCTTGCCTCATCCGGGGAGAGAGAAGTAGCGGATGCGGGGGGGGATTAGGGGGGGTATTTTCCGGGGAAAAGCGCAAGCTTCACTTCCTTCTTGCAGCCAGGCCCCAACGAGCTCCCTTCTTCACCCACCGCCGGTGTGACCCCGGCAACGAAGGCAAGACCCGCCCATTCCCCCGGTCCGCCCCGGGCCTTTTGCTTTCGTTTTTGGGACAGCAGAAGCCGCCGCTGCTAACCCGAAGGATGCTGCGCTCGCCCTGAAGGCAGAAGGCAGGCGCTGGGCTTGCCGTGCACAGGCCGGGCGCAGATGGGCTCCGAGTTCCCAAGAGAGCGCTGGCCAGCATCCAGGTATGCTGGGAACGGGGCAGGGCGCGCCGCCTGCGAAGGAGAGGTCGGGCTAGGGACAGAGAGAGCCAGGTCCGCGGGCTGGATGCGGGGATCCTTGTCGTGCGAAGCTGGGAGGGCGCGAGCACGTCCTCGCCAGCTCCGCAGCCCAGCCAAGAGGCTTCCCTTGGCGCCCTGTCAAGGACAGGAGCCGCTCGCGCATCTCCCCGCGCTCTTGTGGGGCTCAGGTGTTCTCCCGGAGAGGAAAGGTTGACGGGCAGGCCAGACCCGGGATCATCTCTTCGCGTTTCTGCGCGTGCGCGGTGGCAGTAAGCTTGGTTCAGGCTGCCGAGAGTCGCCAGTAGACCAGCGGACTTTGTGCCACTAGCCAGACTTGTACCTCTGGATTTCAGTGTGCCTGAGTGCGAGGAACTTGTTTGTGCTGGTCTTGCAAAAAGTGCTGCTGGGTGAATTGCCCTCTCTGCAGGGAAGAAGCATGCTGCTAATATTAAAGGAAAGAGACCGTTGCCAGAGAGTTATTAACCTTTCAACGAGAAAGACAACTGGACGCAGCAACCAGAACATGCTTATTCACAAGCAGGCATTCTGCAGCCGGTGCTGGCCACATCCTCACGTGCCTCACGTGACAAGAAGGAAATTGTGCTTTTCATTTTTGTTCTTATTTTTAGGTCCCTGAGCTAAGATTGCTCACTCTGCCTCTATCCTCAAACAATGAGACATTTATAAACATTTAACTTTGTGCCAAGGTTATTGTGTTGTTGTTGTTGTTGTTAGTCGTGAAGTCGTGTCCGACCCATTGTGACCCCATGGACAACACTCCTCCAGGCCTTCCTGTCCTCCACCATCCCCTGGAGTCCACCCAAGCTCAGGCCGACTGCTTCAGAGACTCCGTCTAGCCACCTCATTCTCTGCTGTCCCCTTCTTCTTTTATTTATTGATTTATTTATTAAAACATTTTTATGCCGCCCCATTCGCCAGAGCCTCGGGGCGGCTTACAACATTAAGTTAAAAAAATACAAACATTAAATTACACCATTAAATTAAAATGTTTGTAAAATACAAACATTAAGTTAAAATGCAAAAAATAACAATATAAAAAAAGTCACCCTGGCCAGATAAAATCCAATAATATTAACAATTAAAATGCCGCTTAAATAAAAAGGTCTTCACCTGGCGCCGAAAAACAAATAACGACGGCGCCAGGCAGAACTCTCTGGGGAGCGCATTCCATAAATTGGGCGCCAGTGCAGAGAAAGCCCTCCTCCGAGTACCCACCCTCCTGATTTCTTTCACGGAGGGTTCCCGGAGAAGGGCCTCTCCCGCAGATCTCAAGGGGCGGGCGGGCGTATATGGACGTAAGCGCTCCTTCAGGTAACCAAGACCCAAGCCGTTTAGGGCTTTATAGGTCATCACCAACACCTTGAATTGGGCCTGGACTTCAATGGGAAGCCAGTGAAGCTGACGGAGAACTGGAGTCATGTGAACATAACGCCCAGTCCCCGTCAGCAGCCTGGCAGCTCTATTTTGAACCAATTGAAGTATCATCTATTGTGCCCAGCATTAAGGTTATTGTACTGTCACTTAAAAAATAAGCTTTGGCATTCAGTTAATTTGTTGTGTCCTTTGATCTATTATACAACATATAACCAGAGAACTGGCCACTGGTTCACTGAGAAAGAAACTGCTTGGATGAAGGGACTGTGGTAAGAGTGCATGCTTTCCATGCACCTGGTAGTGGGAGAATGAAGGAATCCTGCCTGGATCTGGAGAACTGCCACTGAGCAGAGTCCTCCATTCTGAACTAGAAAGACTGAATATAAGGCAGCCTCCTATGGCTCCACATTAGATGGACATTTAGAATCTGGTGCTCCGGTGGTCCAGGTCACTCAGATTACCAGACAAGCCTGCCAATTAGGCATTTGTACATCAGACAGGTAAGCAGTTCCGGGCGATTTCCAGGAACTGTGTCTGTCATAGCAGCTAGCTAGCAGTACAGCTGAAACAGAGGCAGATCATGTGCCAGGATGCAGTGATGGGGTGGCTGTAGGTTATGCAAATGAGGGGGAAGTGGGATTTTCAGTGGCAGAATGCACCGCTGTGCAGAATATGTTGTGGTGCTGATCACTGTGATTCTGGTATCAGTTCAGTCACCCCTGTCAGGAGGTGGCACTTGAATCAAGCAAGTGTGGCTTACCTGTGGTTCAGATTGGCTTGAATTAGCACACAGGAAAAGGAGCTGTGAAAGGGCTTGCCACATACTAACAATTCTCCAATTCTGAAGTTTTACCGAAATCATACCAAAAAAGCATTCATTTTCTTTGAAACCACCTTGAAAAATGTGGGCTGGATGTAAAAATATAAAACAGAATGGATAAATACTAATTCAGAAAGGTTTTCCACCCACTTCATGTTTCACTCACCTGGACACTTACATTTTCCAGAGGTGTAAAACTTCCTTCATCTACTATTAACTTCTTGCCACTTCTAGTATGTCAGAAATCTGCAGTGGATTCAAGTGAGATTGGATTACTCTGAATTCAGCCTTTGCATTCTACAAAAGACTGACTTTTTCTGAGTTACATGCATTCTATGGATTTGCAGACCAGTTTTTTATTTTTATGGGGGATTTATGCACTTCTACATGTTACACATTTGCAAATGAACAAAATTCTCATACAAGAAATATGTTCTGTCAATGACACTGAGACCTTGTTCCTGCAAAGCATGTGCTCTCTGTGATTGGGCTTACACAATCACAATGGGGAAATAAACCATCCTCCTTCAAATGTGCTTGTCACCCACTGGTTATGGTCTGAGTAGCTTGTTTCTGGGAGACCTGGAAAAAGCTATTGCTAGTGACACCAATTCTGAGTCAAAGGGGGAAACTGTAGAGTTTTAAATAATATGTATTTACTTATTTATTGAGTGCTCCCCAATGGCTTTTTATTTCAATTTATTTTATTTTACTACTCTTTGTATAAAACATTTATTACATAGCTTTTAGAAGTTATTTGTGGGATATAAAAACAGGATAGCAAATATTTATGAAGTAGACAAACAGGGTAGACAAGTATTTACTTTGTCTTAAATATTCCTTACATTGTTCTAAAAGTAAATATAAGACAGAGCTATTCTATTTTTCAAACAAACATAGAAACAGAGTGAGTCAGAAGGGACCTCCCAGGCCATCTAGTCTGACCTCTGGCACTAGCTGGCTCCGTTCACGACATGGCCACCGTGTGCATGCCCAGCCTATCTATAGAAACATAGATAGAATAGATAGATAGAACAAGATGGTTCTTGGGGGGGGGGGACCTGCAATCACACTGAAATCAAGTTAGAAATACTAAATTAGCCACAGTATGGATTACAGCGGATTACAATGGACTTTCTTTAGGTGCTTCCAGATGACACTTTTATTGTGCTATCCCCCACCTTGTTCATAGAATTTTAGCAGGAATCCATATGGCAGCATATACCACTTGTAACCTGTTTTTCCACTGCTTATTCCACCATTTTTTCTTCCTGCAGAAGATCCATTAACATGAAAAAAGATGTAATAACTGCATAACACTTTCTAATTAGGAGCCCTGTGTCAGGAAACAACCTAAATCTGAATCCCATCCAGTGCAATCCAACCTGTTTATTTGGAAGCAAGCCTTCTGGTTTCCATGGGATATCCTCCTTATTCTTAGGATTACACTATGAGAGAACTGTGCATGTGCTCAGCCAACATAAAACTACACGGACCAGTGTTTATCCTGAGAGGGCAGATCTGGGGTAGATGGAATGGTGCGTTTTGCCACTTTTCTATATTTTAATTGTGGGGCATATCCCATGAATTGCATGATGATGTGCGATTCAAGGCGTGCCATGCTTCAGCAACAGCTTGCTATGTGCCTTCTTGTCAGGGCCATCCTGAATGAATGCATGCCTGGTCTGTTTTAATCACAGCTTCAACCAGAGTTCTAAAATTGGCTTTAATGATAAAGCCAATTCCATATTCTCTGGCTTTATTAGATTTTACACAAGTGCTTCAGGCTATATCCACCTCGAACTTAGGAAGGGAATGGACCAAAAAACTACTAAATACCTTGTTGATCTTTGATTTGAAGAAGCAGTGTGCAATAATAACAGGCTATGGCTGATACACAGTAGAACATCCCCGCCTGTGCCCTGTTATCCACTCTTGGATCCTGTGGCAGCTTCTATCAGTGGAAGGAGGAGGGAGATGATTTGCGAAAATTCCTTCTTTCTCCCCCCCCCCCCCCCCGCAGTGCCACAGGTTACACTGTTCCAGAATGTTCCCCAACATGGAACTACAGGGGAAAGTGGAACCAGTGAATATCATCCCACTGCGCTCTCCCACCCACCCCCTCAGAAGCCTCTGCTAGATCAAAGGGACTTCCGGGAATGGAAGGACACAGTTGGATATGGCCTTTATACAACCTTGTACTTCCTTAAAAGCTGCCTGGGGAAATTACATTGTGCTTTAATGTTAACCATTCCTGGTAACATTGTTATCTGAAATAATGATGTTTGTTATACTTGCAGATGCAGGATTAACATCAGCATTTGACTGCTGGTAGGATGAGGTTTTAAACTGAGATGGCACTTTTCAAGAGACCACTGAATGTCTACAAACTTGGTGAGTTGAGGGAATTTAATATTTTGGACTTCCTTTTCTTCTTCATTTATACTATATTTTCTTAAGTATTCTTGGGAGGGTTCCTTCTCCAAATAAACTTTTGAACAGTAGATAATGAAGGTGCAGAGTCCTGGTAAATGGCCACCATCTCTTCGTGAATGATTTTTTGACTTTTTCCTTGTATGTTGATATGTTGGATCTCTGAAATCAAAACCATTGTTTTCTATGTCATTTTTTCTGTGTTTAAATATTACTTTAATTCATTAATTTATCATGTTCTGATAGTTATTATGTTAATTAACACAATTGTTAATTTCCCCTTTATTTTAAAATCATAAGTAAATGTGTTTGAGGCATTAGCAGTTTTGGAGCACAGTTCCTTGGAATAAACCCGTTACCTTGGCAAAAACTCATAGAGAAAAAAAATTTCTGTCCACTGGAATATAATGATCATAGTACTCATTTTCACCATTGATTTTGCATGATCAAGGAACTCTAATTGTTCAAGCTTTCAGGTTTTGCTAAAGTACTACACTAGAAGCAGGAGAAACAGAAATCCATTTGAGCACCCTTATAACACAGCAACTATTCCTCATCGTTACAGAAAATGGCTTTATCTTTAATATGTATATACCGAGCAAAAAGTTTAAGTGGTGATTTTCATCTACACCCGGAGGCCTGTTTTAAATATTCAGATTTTCAGTCTTCCTAAGCTTTTCATCTGCCCCTCTTTGATTTTAGCAGTGCCACTTGGACACTTCAAGCAGCTGTCATCAGCTCTGTAGATTTTGCACTTGTCTGGTGTCAGATGACGTGCTGAACCACAAAGAGTTTGGTAACTCTCGAACAAGTCATGACTTCTTGTTAGGGCGTTGGAGCTGCTCCCTGAACCACCCTGCAGGAAGCAGGCCGAATTTAGATGCCACAGTGGCTTAGCATGTCATGTGAACCTTATCTGTGAGGGTAACTAGTCATGGTGGGCTGTTGTGCCATTCAGA
Source organism: Varanus komodoensis (assembly GCF_004798865.1). Classification (NCBI taxonomy): domain Eukaryota; kingdom Metazoa; phylum Chordata; class Lepidosauria; order Squamata; family Varanidae; genus Varanus; species Varanus komodoensis. The sequence goes on along the minus strand of NW_025335941.1, from coordinate 15,040,736 downwards.
CCAAACCGCTTCTCCAGGATAGCTGATGAACATAGCTCACCTGAGGGATTGTGCAATCCATTATATGTTGTCATGTCATCCAAATGGAAGAGAACAATTTGATCACGAGTGGTGGAAATCAGCTAGTGAGCCACTTTCGCATTCTCACCATTGCCACAAGTAGTGGCAGCCCTTTCACATGACACTTTGGAGTGACCCTAACTGGTTTGTCACCCTTTAAAAAATGATTCCAGAAAATTGCACAAAATGTCTTAATTCTTCTCTTTTCAACCTTTTACAAGTGTGCTCTTGGGTGTGCAATATATATAACCTTTAGTGGTCAAATTCCTTGTATGATTCAGCTGTCTGAGGCTGCTAGGAGGTAGGAAAGATTTAAAAACTTGAAATGACAAAACTTACTATATTTGGTAATTTTCACACAGTTGCCTGGGACCAATTGCTGAGTTGTCAGTTGAAAAGCACTGAAAATCAGAAGACGTGACAAAAGTTGGTGCGTTATCAGCACCCCACCCCCAACTTAGCAATGTAATTCTCAGTTACTGCAGTTTCCTGATCATTATGAAGAACAACACAGAAATATGCCATACTTATATTTATATTTGTAAGTAAGTTTGGAGTCCAGCTTCCACTTAATATTATATAAATCTCAAATTAAATGCTGGTTACCAGGGGTTTATAATTACCCCCCCCTTTTTTTTTTTTTTGCTTTTGCAAAAAGTATGAGGAAGAGGAAGAAGGGTGTGATCGAATCAGCACTTAATGTATGTTGTGCCGTGTTGGGAAAATTTGGGTAAATCCTGTCTGAAAAGCATTACTCCTGTGTGCGTTTGCATTGTGGGATCAAATCCTGTCTTCCTTCTCAAAACCAAGCTGTCATTGTTTAAAATGGCATTCCTCCCCTGCTCCTTTCTCTCACCTTTAGCTGTAAGCTACAGTAGACAGGCCATTTTAGTCCAAATATACATTGTAAATAGTCATTGTTGGAATTCAGTTTACAATAATCTTTTGATAGCCCTGATCATGCAGAATGTTTAGAGTCGAGATAAGGGTCTGAGCTTATCATGAATAGTTTCTAGTAGCTTGAATTTGCATGTCTGAGCAGACCTGGAAATGGGTTCAAGTTATTCATAGTGTCAACTAAAGTGTCAATACTAATCTCATTGTTACAGTGTGATTGACTGACATTTCTTTATCTGTTCTGTATGTGGTGACCTCAGAATCTTATTGTAATCTGCATTCTGTCATCAGTTGCCCTGTACCTGTGTACCTATAAATGCCCTGTAGTGGTATTGAAGCTTTGCAGCAGAGTTCATCTCTGCCTGCCCGGTAATGCAGCCTGCATTATCATGAGTCAACCGCGGGAACCTGGGATAGACAATAAAGACGCGGAGGTTCATAACGATTGATCTTTCCTACGACCCCGAGTTTTATTTCCTCTTCTCAGATTGAGATTCTGACAGCCATACGTTTCTTTTGTGATCGGATGGGCTTCTTTGCTGGGTGGATCAGTATATTACTTCAGAAATATTGAGTAATGGATAACATATCCTAGAAATGTGTGCTTTCTGTGCCTTCCTACAAACCATTAACAGGAAACTTAACTACGGAGACAATATCTTAAAGAAACAGCAGCCAATTCACTGAAATGATACTTGTCTTAACATGTAGTCAGACTGCAACTGTTCTTCCCTTTGGGACACCTCACTGACCAGTCATTAAGTATCCCATCTCTTGTTACACCTTCCTAATAACTGTTTACCCTGTTGTAAACACTGTCCAGAGAGGGAACAACAGCCTGAAAGAGCAAAATGGGCAAGACCAAGCAACTCTCAGGCAAAGAGTTAAATAACCACCTGGCAGCTGGGAAGTGATTCTTCTGTTTGCTTTTTTATCACTTCAGTTTTGAAAACATGTGTTTCCCATGTATACTAAAATAACAGGTGCACAATCTACTTATTATTAGGCTATATATATCACCTTATCTGCTAGTGTCAGAATCCCGGAATCTCAATTTGAGAAGAGGAAATAAAACTCGGGGTCATAGGAAAGATCAGTCGTTATGAACCTCCATGTCTTTATTGTCTATCCCAGGTTCCCGCGGTTGACTCACGATAACGCATTACCGGTCTAGCAGAGATGAACTCGCTGCAAAGCTTTAATTCATCTACCAGCAGTTTTTATACTCTCTCAGTCACGTACACCCGTACAGAGCCATTAAGGACAGAATACCTGTATTACAATAAAGTTCGGTGATCAGCATATGAAGAAAAAATACAGGAATGTCAGTCAACCATACAGACAATAAGATTACACTATCTCACAAGGCGATTTTTGACATATCAGTGGAGTAATTTCCAGAGGCGTGGATCCACCTCCGGGTCTACTTAGATATGTAAATTTGGGCTATCGTTAGTTCTTGTATTACATTCAGGAAGTCTGAGACCCTGAGTAAAGTATAACAAATAGCTACTTCTTGTCAAGCGGCAAATTCCAAAAGAGATTAGCTAGCTACAATGTGAATGAATTTAACTGAATGAGGACCTCCAATTCTTTCTGTCTGCTCTTGCCCCATAGCCAGGGGCAGGGGAATGCCATTTTAAACAGTGATAGCTTGGTTTTGAGAAGGAAGACAGGATTTGATCCCACAAATGCAAAGGCACACAGGAGTAATGCTTTTCAGACAGGATTTACCCAAATTTTCCCAACACTAGCCATCAAGGCTGTCTATACAAATTTACAACAGCAAAACAATGAAAGCAAAAAATGTGATTACAAATATCAAATTTATATGTTTTAAGAGGCTAAATTGCAAAGATGCATCTTTACACCCTTTCTGAAAGCTGAGTGAGAGGGAGCCAAACATTGTTCTTGACGTAATATACATTTCATAGTTTGGAAGCAATACACTTCCCTCCTGCAGATCTTAATTCCTGGACAGGTTCATAGCAAGACAGGCAGTCCCAAGGTGCAGGACATTGTATTTATTTGTATTCGTTATTACATTTATATCTCACCTTTTTCCCCTTTCATAAGGAGTCCAAAGTGGCTTACAAGGTTTTCCTTCTTTTCATTTTATCTTCACAACAGCCTGAGGTAGGTTAGGCCAAGGGTCAGTTACCCAGTGAATGTCATGGCCAAGTGAACATTTGAACCTGGGTCTCTCCAGAGCCAGCCATTACTAGAACCATTGTACTACGCTGGTTTTCAGACATGTTGAACTGCCAGACTGCTTTTGTGTTGTGTTTAGGATTGGAAATTGTCCTAATTGTTGTTCTGGGATAGAAGACACAATATAGTCCCTATCCAGGAAAGGAAAGAGCTTGGAGGAGATGGAAAGGAAGGATTTTGTAAATAAGATGAAGTAAACAAAAGAAATTACAGACTTCCACAGGGTTGAGAACATGGGAGCCAAAAGTCATGAACATGGACTGGATAGCCACTTTCAATGGCTATCGGTATTCATAAGTAACCAGGATCAGTGGGATTCAGAGAGAAGTTGTGGGTGGTGCTGAATAGAAGGCAGTAGTAATTCAAGGATGCTTCTGGATGTATAGCTCCAGCACCGTGCAACTATTACATTGTGCAACTGTTACTATTACTATAGGCATTGTGCAAGTACTACATTTTCTTCTTAATGGGTTTTTCTGTTGTAAGGAAAAAAGTGGACAAATTGCAGGGAAAACACAAGAGGGTTGTGAGTGGAAGAAGATGCCTCCACACACATGAAATTTTATAAATGAGGCAGGGTGTTGACATCATAAAAACTCAATCTGGAAGCATTCTGGGATTTATCAGGTTGCCTGGGCTAAGAATATGGCAAAGAAAATGAATGAAAATATGTAGGAATGACTTTTTCAGTTACCGTGTGCCCAGCGCACATTGCAGCAGCATGTGGACACTGATTCTTGCACACTGAAAACTTTTGACCACTCCCAGTTATATTTCCTTTAATCTGGATACTGTTGCTTCTCTGGTAGGGAAACAGTTGCTCAACTATTGAGAGTAGCAACAAGAAAAGCCAAAACATTCCAAATTCCAAAGAACCCTGAATGTATTTCTACAGGATAAATTATGTGAATTTGCATTGTATTTACCTCGTTTGCACTGGTAGAATTTATTTGTTTGTTTGTTTAGAGCATTTTTATGCCGCCCCCTTCACAAAAAGCCTCGGGGCGGCTTACAAAGCAAATACACAAATGTACAATAGACCTTAAAAATCCGGATACATCTCGGCAGAACTATAAAAACCAATAAATAGAGACAACAATTAACAGTTAAAATATCGTTTAAATAAAAAGGTCTTGGCCTGGTGCCGAAAAACAAATAATGATGGTGCCAGGCGGACCTCTCTGGGGAGCGCATTCCATAGGTGGGGCGCCACCACAGAGAAGGCCCTTCTCCAGGTACTCACCCTCCTAATATCTTTCACGAAGGGTTCCCGGAGAAGGGCCTCTGCCACCGATCTCAGGGGGCGGGAGGGCATATATGGACGAATTTAGGAAGAGGTGCAGTTTAAGTTGATTAAGGTACAGTCTTATGCCTGTTGAGACAGAAAAGAAGCTGCGTACCCCAGCCATGCATATGATTGCGCCTTAAACTATGAACCAGGAGAAGGACAGGAATAACTGCCCTTTCCCACCACCTTGAAGTTCCCCAACTTAACGTTGTTCAATAGTGCTGTGAAGTCCACAGAAAAAAAGCCATGAATCTCACATTCTGTGTTTTGCATGAAGTAGATTGCAGTCAGCATTGAGATAGTTATCAATGCAAATTTTGTGGCTCAAACATGTTTTTATATTATTTTCTAATTAACGTTTCATTTATAGTGTACATCTGTGTTATGACTTCATCCAACTTAGTTGGTAAGAGTTTTTAAACTACTTTCTTGCTGTTGCTTTAACCACCTTTCTTGCTGTTGGGACCAGTATTTCTACTATTGTCAGGTGCTATAGACCAGCCTTACATGATCTGGTGCCCTCCAGGTGCATTGGACTACAAGTCCCACTATCCATAACAGACACTCCCAATGGCCTTGTTAGCTGCACAATGGGAATTGTAATCCAGCATATCTGGAGGGTCCCAAACTGGGGAAGGCTTCTACAGAGCCTGTCAGAATAGTTTATGCAGAAACTCTATTATAATGGACTTAAAGCTGTCCACATGAGCTGACTAGCTTTCCTTTCAGTTGCGTTTGCAAAGAAAAGCTGTTTGTATTTGTGACAAATCATTCAAGAGAGTCACCTCAGGGCACATACAGATGCATGTCATTTCAACAGAAAGTTCAGTTTGAGTATGGTCATGTTCATATACCACACTAAACCATGTTTTTTTAAATAAATTTTATTATTTTCTCTATAAATCCAAATCTACAAACAATTATTCAGGACATCAGATATAGTGGGTCGACATCGCGCCCTTTTTTTTTTTTACATTTAAGAACTATATTCAATTCTACGCATAGTCCCGTTTCTCTAACCAATGATAAAAAATATTCCAAGTTTGATAGAAGTACTTCTCCTTCCTTCTCCTTCAAAGACGACACTAAACCATGTTTTGTGCAATATGCATGGGCTGCAACAAGTCCAGACAAGTGTTCCCCCCTTTTCTCCTGTGAAAGTTGGAAGGAGGATTTTTTGCTTATCTTCTTGCAACCCTGGGATCGATTTCAAAGCAAGCCAGCTTCAAACTTTGGTTACAAAGCAAAACTGTTTATACTTACCATAGTTAGTATAAGCCACAACCCTGAGTTTGTATGCAACAATAATGGAAGAAGAACCGAAAGTAAATACTGTTGATCCTCCTCCTTCTTGTGTTGGAGAAAGAGAGCGGAGGAGGAAGTATGCCAACCTGAGGCTCACTCTTCTCATTGTATCTGGTGTATGTTGCACTGAAGTGTATTGATTAAACTATGGTTTAGTGTGATGTGCAAATGCTGTCATTGTATTATAAAGTCTGATAAAGACTCTCTCCAGAGAAGGTTGGGGGAACCCATTCTTTCTATTTACAGCCAAACTTGAGTCTGCTTTCTTTTTCAATGGGAAAGGCTTGAGTTGTAATTGATTAAATGTACATGCAATGGTTTTAAAATACAAGGAAGGGGTGGGCAACTTTGCCTGAAACACTGGGGCAGGAACAGACAGATCACTGAATGTTATCTTTGCTGCTTGCGCATTCATCAAAGGGATCATGGAAGCAGGCTTCTGTGGAATAAACCATTCTTGCATTTTGCTACTACTGCAGTACAATTTTGTACATCTGTACACATTTCTCTGCATCAGTATCAATATATAGCAAAATCCTGCATGCCAGTATGCATGCTTCCACTTAAGTTGCTATGAATTGAACCTGTATGACATTCACAGCCATGTTTAAATTGTGTTTTATTGGAATGAAGTGCAAGATACAGAGATCTTTATGAATGATTGGTAGGACGGAGCTTTTCAGTCCTTGCTAAGCTTTTTAACAGTTGTTTTTTTTCCTCCTCATAAAAAGCATATATTTCTGCACTCACCATTGACATCAAATCACAGGATCTTGTGTATATTCTAACATGGAAGGCTGAAGAGACACCAGCATGCTACAATGTGAAGTATACAGTATTGCTCAGGTTTCTGTTTTTTTATAATATATATTCATTATTAGCAAATTATTATGAATGATTTGTATGGTATAAGAATCTTTTGAATATATCTGCTTAAGTTCCTGCTACATGAAATAGTGAAACAAAGATTCCTATACCATCTTAAAGACTAGCAAAGGTCTTATGAAGTGACCTGTAATCTACAAAAGCTATAAGACAATTGGTATCCTCAGCAAGCTTGTTGCTTTATTACATTTCTGTAACACTCGATAGCCAAACATCTCCGGATTGCTCACAAAAGTCAAAACCTTTAAGCATAACTAAAAACCTTTAAAGGGAAAATATGAAAAGACCTTGACCTGATGCTAGGAAGACCAAATGTAGGCACTGGCTGGTCATTAGGAAAAGGGCACAACCAGGGTGCCACCATTGCAAAGCCCCTGTCCTTGCTGTCACCAACTCATTTAGTGGAGGCACTTAGAAGAGGGCTACCAAAGACAATCTTAAAAATATAGGATACATATGGGAGGAGATCATCCTGCATATGAAATAATATAATGATCCACCCCAGATATTTTGAGTTGTATCTTGGCTTTTCTTAGCTGCTGCAGGTGCCATTGTATTACAAGCCTGCTTCCTCTCTCTTAACTCAGGAGTCTTGTAGTTACTACGAGATCTTAGGACTCATTCCCTTGACAGATTAATAGTATAACTTGGAAGCACCATTCCTTTAAGCTAGAGGACAGATTTTCTTTCTCCAGTCTGCTCATTATTTTCATTAAGACCATAATTCACAATTGCCTAACAGCAACACTGTCACCCAGCTTTCTCAAAGTATGCCTGATTCTGCAGACCTGCCCAGCTAATTGTTACTGGGAAATTGCAGTTGTGTCTTAGGTCACTGTAGGCAGGAGTAAGAGGAGAAGTAACCCCACTGACTGCTCACATATCAAGTGGAGATGTCTATTGTACAGAAAGTTATTTTGAAAGATAGTGCTTTTCATGTAACTGAAGGAAAATGACACTTGCTGACATAAAGGTACATAAGCCTTAATGATCACTGTTTCACTGTATCCCTTCTAGATAAGTTAGCATTTGCCTGCATGTACTTCCCCTCTTACTACCTTCTTCAGATCTTTCTTCTAGAGGTTTATTTTTCTGAAATCAAATGCTCTCCTTTCCTGGTCTATGCATCCCATTTTATAAACGGGGGGACCTAAGGAGGCAGGGTCCTGCAAGAGACACACACATTTTGAAGCCCAAGGCAAGTGCCTTAAATAGCTTATTTGGGATGTCATGAAAAAACAGCGAATTATTCATTACTTAAGTTATTATGCCAGGGAGGGAAAGAAGTGCTTGCAGGATTTTCTGTCTCCACAGTCAAAACAACATGATTGCCTCTGAATACTATACACCTTGACTGGGGGTTGTACAGGGAAAGATGGCACTTTCTGCTCTGCCTCAGGCAGCAAAATGTCTTGGGTCCAGCCCTGGATATGGCTATAGAATCCTGTGGTATGGGGAAAAGTAGCTGAGATGCATAGAAAGTGTTGTGGAGCATTAAAACAACTGAGGGTACAGAAAGATTTGTGGATGGGGAAAGATGTTCAGGATTGTATCAACCTTACTGTGAATTCCTAAGTATGTTTACTTAGAAGTAAGTTATACTAAGTTCAACAGGATTTTCTCCTAGGTAAGTATATGTAGGATTGAAGTTTTACTCCTTAGCAAATTTGCTCAGGTCTGCAATTTGACTTATAAGTGAATTCCAACATCTGGATCTAGAGAAAAAACTGGGGAATGATATATTCAGTATTTTTTTAAAAAAACCCAACTAACTGTAAACAAAGGTAGCCATATTGAGCCATAAGAAATGAAATCCCCAAATTCACAGTTAGCAGATACCTTACTTAGGAATTTGGGTTGGTCCTCATAATGAATACTTTCCTGTGATCAGTCAGACTTAGCACAGTCTTTCTCCAGCTGCAGTCTAGTTTTACTTCATTATCCTCAGCTCATATGTTTACCCAAGAGCAGTCTAGGCTTTGCTGAAAGAAGATGGCAGTGGAGCATAGGAGAGTCAACTCCCCAAGCAATTGCTGCTTTCCCCTTTTGTATCTCTGACCCTTGCCCATGCTGTTGGGGTTTATGCAAGTTGTAGCTCAGGTCATCTGCACTAATGTAAGCTAATATCTGTTTGACATCTGGTCAACTGAGGAATTGCCTAATTTGCTCAGAAACAAAAATATGAAAAGAAACACATGGTTGAGCTTTTCTGTAACTGTTGCCACAGAAAATCAATCAAGCTAATTAATCCTCGTATATACCTTTCCTTTCTCCTTTATAGAAGTCCAGTGTGCCCCACTGAAATGCAATCAAAGTCTTCAGAGGAAGACCAGTTACTAGATTTTTCTTCCAATAAGTCTAGGTAAGTAAGTTGGTACTCAAAAATATGTTATCTTTGTGGTATTTTCAAATCAGAACTTCCTGTGGATCATTTAGGATCACCTGCTGTTCTGCATCTTCTGTTCCTTCTTTGCATCAATTAATAACAGGGTATCTTGGATTCAGACACGAATAGCCTGGCTAATGCTTAGCCACTAAGAATTACTGTATTTTATTATGTTTATTTGAACAGCTGGTTTTTGTAGCTCAGGATTAAATCAGGAATGGTAGAAGGAAGAAGTCCATAAAATGAAATTCTGTTCTAGGGGAGCAGGGAATGCTTTTAATATTCATGCTGTTCTTTCTGTATTCAGCATGAATTACACCACTGTTCCCCTACCTTGCACCCTCCACATAAAGTTGGAGTACAACTCTCAATCTTCAACCAGGGTGGCCAACAGCTGCACTGGTTGGGGGGTGATGAGATTGTAATCCAATGCATCTGGAGGGTGACAGGAAACACTGAACTGCACAATGGTGCTCACATATTTAGGTGTGAAACCTGTACCATGCTGAGGGTTTAGGACACCTGTGCCCACTGGGCACAGAACACAGGATCCTGCTCCTATATATGGATCAATGGTAAGTAAAGACAGTAGTTCAAATGTGAAATGCCTTACCCAGTATTTGCTTTTAAACATTATTATGGGCTGGTTCAATGGAAGAGAGTTTCCCAGTTGTGGAGCACTTGTCCAGAATGCACCGTGCATCTCCTGAGTGATTGTACTGTCAAACTCCAAGCCTGGGTTTTGAAAGGGGAATTGGACACATTTATGAAGGAGGACACACATGCTTGAGCTCTGAGACAGATTGTCAGACAGTCCTGGGAAACTAGGTTTGTTTATTTGGAGTGTGCTTCTTTGATGTTTACCTTTTTCTTCCCTCTCCACCAGGTTTCAGCCAAGTGAGACTCCAGACCATCAAGATCTGGAACCCAGGGAACTGGGTCCCTGTTCTTCTGCATCAGAAGACAGTGTACGGCCAAAACCAGGCAGGTATGTGTTCAAAGGCAGGCACAAAACAACAGCCAAGGTAGCAATCGGGAAAAGGAAAGAGGAGTGAAGCACAATCCTCACACATGACAGTGGCTGATTGAACTGAGCACCCAACTCTATGGCTAGACCTTTATAAGGCCTGGTGCATAGGAACTGCCCTTCCAGTCAGCTGACAGTACTGGAAAGGGTTATTCGACAGCCCAGATGGCAGCCTTGAACTACTGGGTTCAGTATGCCTGACACAATGTAATGTTGATAACATATTGATTGACTGCCACCCAGAAAAATTAAAGTGCTGCTAAAGGCACGTGGAAACCCTTTCTGGTATTTTACAAATACAAATATTTTTGTACTTGTGCTAGACCAACCTGTTTGTTTGAAATGTGTTTGATGTTGGTTTCTATTTGTAATAATAAAAATAATTGTGCGACATAGTAATATTTTTTGTTTTTAAGCCCTCAAATGTGCAGAAAAACTGTGCTGTTTAAACCTTTTGGGAAAATGTTCTACTGTACTTTCTGTACAGTTTATTTCAATTCCTTAATCAAGTTTGGTTTCTTTGATGGCTATTCAAAATGTTTGTTTATAGCCATTTCTTTATCTCTTTCATCTTTATACTGCCCAATAGCCAAGGCTCTCTGGGCGGTTAACAATTGGCCATAGGCCATTACAAACAATGCGAGTATCTAAAGCAAAGTCATAAAACCTGAGAGTTTGGGGATCCTTTACTTAAACACATTTTCCATAAAAGCATCCTATAATTGTAACAGTTTCTCAAATTAGCAGAAGCTTACGGTCAATTGGTACTTTCCGCACAATGCTAGCTCAAATTTGCTTAAATACTGTTGCGAATAATGTAGCATTATGGAACATAAACATCTGTAGATCACATTCGTTGGGAGTGCTCTCTCCTGTTACTTTGTCAGTATGCCTGACTTGAAATTGAGCCGAAGTACCTTGCTGCCATCTCTCAGTCCACCAATATTCTCTGCCTCTTTCCTGTCTTCCATCGCTAAAGGAGGTAAGAGAATAATCAAAAGGAGCATTTTTTCCCTGAGTCTTTCCCCCCTCAACTTCTCTGTCACACAAACTAAAAGAATGACAGTGTATGGTAGACTCTGATAGGTGCTGTTCTTTCAAGAAAAAAAACAATATTTGAAAATCTAGTTTGTATTAATATATCCATTGCAGAATTTGACTTATACCAGATTTGGGCCAGAGTGGAGTATATATAAGGGGTTTTTGGACTCGGGATTGTGTCAAGTTTGCATGCTGCTGTTTTGAGTCACTTCTTCCACTGTGTCCAGTTGGAAAAATCTTCGTTTCTTCTTATTTCCACTTCAAGTTTACTCAGGTTAAACCAGAGGACTGTCATGAAATGTTCCAATATCAGACATTCATTCTGTAACCTGACAGAAGAGTTCACAGATCCTTGCAAAACATACATAATTTATGTGGAGCAGGTCACAGAAAGTGGAGTTCAAGTTTCATATACAGAATTCAATCCATATTCCAACAGTAAGTAATTCATTCTTTATTAATGCTTGAAGCTGTCACTCTGTTCCACTTTTAATCACAGATACTTCAGTGCCTTCTCTCTGGCTTCCATAGCTGAGATGCCATTAGAGAAAGTGGTCATTTCTGGCAGCAAAGTTTGGATACTATTAAGAAGCACTTATTCAATGCATTATTTCAAATACTTAATTTATCACTATATTTTTGTTGTGAACTGACCAGAGAGCTTCAGCTACAAGCGGTATAGAAATGAAATAATAATATAGGGGTAGGACTGTATCGCCTGCCCTGACTTCTGTGAATTACCTATAGTAGTCAAATAATTTGGCCCTGATGGCTTTTATCTCCAGTCCTACATCAGCCCTTTCCTGCTTCTTAGGGGACTGAGCAGCAGCTACACCACAAGCCTCCAAGATAAAAATCTTAAGTTAAATCAACTTAAGGCAGGGTCAACTTAAGGCAGGCCTTCATAAGCAGAATTACACTGAAAATTAACGTAAGACAAGCATCTAAGATCAACAAGGAAAATGACTTGGGGCACAATCTTATGCATGTTTAGACAGAAAAAAGTCCTTTGCTGACTGGGCAATGCTGAGGATTGTAGGACTTTTTTTCCCAAAAAGGTCTATTTTGGAAATGTCAAAATTAATCAATAGAACTTCTTGTGCTATTTACTCTTGAATCCTAAACCATCATATTTTGAAGCAAGTCAATTAGATTTCAGCTGAACTCTTCTCTCAAAGCTAGTTGTGCTTTGCATACTCTCTTCGGCTTATGAAAATTTAGACCAGAAATGCATGTAAGAAATGTCATTGATAGATTGATTTTGCTTTTTCTTATTAACCAGTGTGCCTAGCACCAGTTCAGTTTACAGTTTCTGCTTGTCCAAACTGCATAAATGTGACTGTGAAATTTTCATCAGTACTTCAAGTTTACCAAGAACTTGACTATGTAGTCACATTGATGGAAAAAGACTTGAAGCAAGAGGTCAGTACAGTCACACCTTGACTTTTGTGGGTTTAATTTTCACAGCTTTGCTTATTTGAGTTTGCCATCAATAATTAAATGGCTTTTTTGGAGTTTTGTGGCCTACTGCCTACTCCTCCACAGACAGCTGTGCAGGAAATGCTCCCCTTCCTCGCTGCAGCCGGGACCAGCCCAGAAAAGTGTGCCACCCCCAGGTGAGGGCAGGGTGGCCACCACTCTTGGGATCAGGCATGCAGCGGTGTGCAAGGCTCGTGATGAGCAGGAGGTGCAGGATGAGCTCCCTTGGAGTGGGCTGTAATCCAGTCTTGTTTTAAGCTAGAAGTTATTCAGATTGCAAAAGAGGTAACTAATGCAGCTATTGGTACACATATGGTCAACGGTATTGAGACTTAAAGTTTGTGGGAGCAGCTAAAGATATTCATGGATTTCCCACTTTGATGGGGGTCCTATGCCCCTAGCCCCGCCCCCCAAGAATGTAGAGGACCACCTGCAATCTGTTACTGAGATTTCTATCTAATAGGCAGCAGTCTCATGGGGTTGTGCCTTAATGCTATCGCTCCATCTTCCACATGTTTGCTTGTGCTCCAGTGGCTGGAATTCTATGTCGCTGTGTTTCCAGGATTAATTTGCATGGAAGGGACAGTTCAGTGCATGCATTCCTTGCAGCGGAAGTGTCAGTCTGATATATCCTGTATATGCTGAAGCTGTGCGTGCTTCAGAGCTCCTGCAGAACTTGTTGGATTAAGATGGCTCTGGTTTATATACTAGATTAATTCCTGTACCAGCATCAGGAACATAGAATTGGGCATAGCCACAGCTAAGTCAGCAGAGTATCAGAAAAACCAGGAGGCTACCATGACATTGCAGGATCATCACACTATTTTTGCTAGAAAAAATGCAAATACAAAGGAAATCGATGCAAATATTAAGCAAAGGAATACACATCTTGCTATTTATTTTTTATCACGATTGTTGCAGTTGCATACAAGTTCGTTTATCTTTGGATATCCAGAGTACTTCTCATAATATTATCCCAGTAATCCTTATAACAGCTCTGGGCTAATTTTATCATCCGTCTATATTGAAGACAGTGCACTTAAACTGAGAGTGGGCCATGTACTGATCTTATTCTAAAGTGAGACAATCCAGATCACAGTTCACCTATTTCAACAGCTCTCAAATGTATATTTGTCGTTTACAGTATATTTTTAAGCAATTGTCAAATAAAACCTTTTGCCTTTTACAGTATGCTCCTAAGAAAACCACTCAAGCAGTTTCCTACACAATTATTGAAAATTTGCATCCAGCTACAAATTACTGCATTACTGTCAATGTGTCTTCAACTATGACCAAGCAGTGTGAGCCATCCGTCATAAAATGTATTGTCATTAACCCCACAAGTAAAACAGGTACTTTGAGTTATAAAGGGGGGGGGGAGTGGGTGGGAGCCTGTTTTGATTCTTGATTACTTGAAAAGTTAAACACTGTTTTTTATTTTAGCATTTCAGGTAACATGAGCTTTTCCTTTTGCAAGTTCGGACTGTACACTCTATATATTCAGCAAAGCAATGATATTTTGTAATAACCCCCAGTGCATTGCTGTTTAATCAAATATCTTTTTACCTTATAGCAGCAGTTGCCATCCCAACACTGGTTGGCGTATTGATATTTTTAACGATCGTCATTGTGCTGGCCCTGAAACAAACTGGTGTTATTTGCTTAAAAAGGATAAAATGGCCAAAAGCGTTGGTATGTCCTCTTGGAATTTTTCATTATGTACACATAGCTCAACAGATCTAAAGCACCCTTCCCTAACCTGGCATTTTGGACTTCAGCTCCCATCAGCCCCGGTCAGAATAGCCAGTGGTCAGGAATCAGCAAATCACTGATATGGCACTAGATTAATGAAGGCTGACCTAAACGATTCTGATTATAGGAAGGCTCAGCAATGTGATGATAAGACAGAGCTGCCAGACGAATCATGTGTCCCCTGCCATCCACTGTAAAAACGGGTAGTTCAGTCCATTGGCCCTGGTAGACTTGAGAAGGTTTATTCATTGCCTTGCATCTCCTGGGAAACCTACAGGAAGGACAAGGCACCTCCATCCTACCTACCTACCTGCACACTGCTCTTCACTCCAACCATGTTGGGCTCTACAGTGCCTTGCAGAAGTATTCACACGCCCCCCCCCCCCCCACCCGTGGCTTTTCTACATTTTGTCATGGTAAAAGACAAGCTGGAACAGAGGGATTTAACTGGCATTCTTACCACCTGATGCACACAAGATACTCGGCACTGTGGGGACGTCCTGGGGGCGAACACTTCTGCAAGGCACTGTAGGGGTTCAGGCAGTGTGTGGACCAGAGCAGGACTGTGGCCACTTGCTCCACTTTTCTCACATCAGCATGCAGCTTGCTCCCAATTTTTACTCATTCAGTGGAATGCGAGAAAGGGCCCTTTTTGTGCACAGTTGTACACAAAAAAGGTTAGTATGTGCAGTCAGGAACCTTGGCGTGACTAAAAAGGCTTCTTTGCACTGAACAGGTATTACTGTACCTTCAAACTTGTATGTGGGCACAGAATCAATTTGGCTATTGGACAACCAATTGGGTTGAATCTAGACTTGAAGTAGACCCAAAGAAATCAATAGGTCTTAAATTAGATGTGGCTACTTTAAATCCCATTGATTCCCATGAGTCTACTCTTAAGTACAGCTGCATCTGTAACCAATCCATTATGTACAGAGACAGACACTGTAAAAGGTCAGATATTTGCTAAAGTAGATCCTACAAAGCCTATCTTATGTGTTGCAAATACTTTAAAAAAATACATATAGAGCCTAAAGTCTTAGTTTGTTGTTCTTCCTGGCAGTTCTTGTTCTTACCATTAAGAATTTTCCTTTTGCCTGGGAAAATGCAGTAATTTCCAGAACAGTATTTAAGCAAGACTGCTGTCACCCTTGACATCCAACAAGACTAGCCTTGGCAGTGAGGCTTGGCTTGGCTTGGCAGGGTCCCCTGTAGTTTTTTGACAGAAACATATGCATTCATGTATATATTGTGTACATATTATACATGCATTTTATAGATATCAAATTGCTACTTGTGTTTCCCACAGACATTCAGATTTAAACCACTTTATTCCATCTTTGAATCATGTCCTGAAGAAATGCACAAGGCGCAAGTCATCCAGAAATGTAAAAAAGATGTATCAGGATACAGTTCTGGTGAAGACAATGAAAGTGACACTGAAAATGAGAATTTATATTTTAAACGTAGTTTCTTGGGCAATAGTTCCAAACATTGCTATGAGACAGACAACACAAAGCAGCTGTCCATAGACTGTTCATCCACTGCAAGTGAAATAGCTGAGCCTTTTGGTAGTGTGGCTGAAAATCTTCAGAATGATATTAATAAAGAAGAAAGCCCATTGGAGCAAGAATTACACCCTTCTGCTGCAGAAACTGTCCTCAACAGGCCTGGGTCAGAAGAACACAGCAGCTCTTTAAATATAAACTTAAATACTGTGATGCTGCTAATATCTGACAAAATGCAGAATGTTTCTGCAGCACAAGTTCCAGAAACAGAAGAGGAGGCAGCAGACTTGAAAGAGCCACATTTTCCTGACGAGTGTGAGACAAACCATTCCACTGATATACCAGATCTGTGGGACTCTGAGGTTCACAACCAGCCATGTACATGGCAAAACTCTAGTGGGTTTGAAGAAACTGAATCATCTGATTCAGAACCGGACTGTGTTGGTGACTACATGAGCAGATGAATCAATTATAAGGCAACTTACCACTTTAAAATATGCCAATTTATCCCTGTCTTAAAGGACCAAGTGGTATATATTCTCTGAAACTATCACTTTTATTCAAGTGAAGTTGCAATTTTTTACACTCTTCATTTTAAGATACCCCAAAATCCATGTAATCTACTCAGGACTACTGAATTTATGAGTTGTACATAACCTTGTTCATATGTGAGGTTAGAGCAAGGTATTTAATTCTATGAATCGTACATAACCTTGTTAACATGTAAGGGTCACCATCTGCTATACCATGCTAGATCTCAGAGGTATGTTGAACTTTATGTGAGTCATGGTGGTTGTCACACTTGTCAGTGTTCTACTTTCCATGTTTGCATATAGCATGTAACTGGGCTATTAAAATACGTGTTACGCACAGACATGTGTAACCAAGCACAGACACGGTGTTGTTTTTAATGAAAAGCCATCTCAGAAGGGGGAAATTAAACAGAGAAGAACAGAGAAGTGCTAATCCCTTTCATCATTCCAGACTTGTTCACTTGAACTTGCCCCTGAAATGAGCAATATAGCATGACTAGACCCTCTGTATCAGCTTTAATTCTACTACCTTGACTAAGTTACTTTTTACAGAATTTTGCAGTTGCTCAGTAAGTTTCTTCAGGGTTCTACTTATTGTTTCTTTAGCTACACACCTTATTAGATCTTTCTGCTTTGCATTCATGCAGCTTGGGAAGACACTGTGGTATTTTGGAGAGAATTTTAGAATTTGTCTGGCTGCTAAGAACTTGTAGCCTGTTAAAAGGCCAGCCCTTGTTTGCTGTCTAATTAATGCTCCACTGTTGGTTTCTACTGTGGGGAAGTGACTCCTTCATTACTGAGGAAGCAGTGATAATACTTCTCCACAGCATTTCTCATGAACTAACTGTGGGGTTTCTGAACAAACATTCTGGAAAGAATAGCCCATTTCCTTGGAAACAATGAGCCCAGCCTGCTGCTTCAAAACCTGCATATATATATGTTTATCTGCTCATGGCCAGTAGCTGAATTTAGGATAAATAATGCCAGAAGAGGGACTGCAGGTGGTGCAGTGGTTTAAACCGCTGTGCTGCTGGGCTGGTAGATCAAAAGGTCGCCGGTTCGAATCTGCACAACGGGGTGAGTTCCCATTGCTCCGACCCAGCTCCTGCCAACCTTGCAGTTCGAAAGCATGCAAACACAAGTAGATGAAAAGGTACCACTTCGGTGGGCAGGTAACAGCGTGCCATGCACTTGGGTGTTTAGTCATGCTGGCCACATGACCCCGGAGACTGTCTGTGGACAAACGCTGGCTCCCTCGGCTAGGAAACGGAGATGAGCACTGCCCCCTAGAGTCAGGCATGACTGGACATAACATCAAGGGGAAACCTTTACCTTTTTTTCAATGCCAGATTTCTGAGCACTTGCACAGAGGAAGTCATTATGGGTAGTCAATATTTGTATCTTCTTGGACTCTCCCCAAACTGTACAGAATATAGTGTGTTTGAAAGCACTTTAAATATAATATGCGGCTGTGATAGCATATCTTTTGTTCCTCTTGTATCTTAACTGAGCAGGCATCTGAGGATGCACTAAGGACTGGGTAAGGGCAAATAAACAGACTCAGATAAATGCACACAAAATTGTAGTATAGTTAGCAGGTGGTTTGTCTGCCCAGTGGAGTGATATTCAGCCTGTTCTGAAGAAGGATGCACTTGCCCTAAAGGATCAGGTTCAAAGTCTGGTGGTATTCATTGATCTAGCATTGTCACTTCAAGTGCAAGACAGGTAAACTCAGTGGCTCAGAGTGACTATTATTAGCGTGGCGGATACCAGCCATGGTTCAAACTGGGCAGAGACAGCCTGGCTACAGCTAGCCATGCTCTGGTCACCTGCAGTTTGAATTACTGTGACATGCGGTATATACTGCTACCTTTGTAAAAATTTGGTTAGTCCAAAACCAGCTGCAACAGTGCTTCACCAAATCTCCTGGCTTCCAGGCCATTTCTACGTCCACATTATAGTGCTGGTCTTACTTTTCAAAATTCAAAACAGCTTGGGGCCAAGTAATTTGAAGAATTGCTTCCCGCAGTATATTTCTATCGGGACCTTGATGTAATTGTCTGAGGGCCACTGACAAGTAACATCCAGTGCTACGAGTGAGAAGTCCTTCTCTGTGACTATCCCCCAGCAGTGGAATACCTTCCACAGCACTGCCTGGTGCTTACTTTGTACTCTGTCAGGACTTTTGGCTTTTTAAAGCATGAAGATGTAATTGTGTTTAATGTTATTGATATGCATTTCATACTGGCAGTATATGTTGCTTTTTTATACTGTTTTGACAACTTTTTATGTTGTCAGAAAACCTCAATTCTGGGGCAAAACCATAAATAAAATAAAGCCCATACATAAAACAAACAAATGTGTTCTTTGCTCACTCTTGCTTTTTTATTTCTCATGTCACTTAATCCTTAGTAGATAAAGGATCATTTAGGGCAGGAAAGTGGTGGCACTTCCTCTACCAACATGTAGTAGCACCAACCTAAATTGAGGCCCCAGATGATTATTTAAAGGACTGAAAAATGCTGGTGATCCGTTAAATACATATTTAATAAAGAATCTAGTTTAGCCCTAATATTTATATACATGCTAAGAAATACTTCTAAGACACTTAAGACACTGTATGCATTTGGTGTATACCTTTGTTTTTCAAACCTAGTGTTCTTAATAGTGGAGAAGCCACACTACTTTGCATGAAACATTCCAGTGAAGGAAGATAAAGCAAATGGATTAACATGCTTGAATGTAAATATACAGGGAGAGAGAAGTTAATTTCTGCATGTTTCCCCCCTGTTGTGTAAGACTTTCCCACCATGTTCCATCATATGCTGCTCTACAGGGTCTCCTGCCTTCCAGGAATGATGGGACTGGAACAGGAAAGGAACATGCAAAGCTGTTTTGTTCTGCAGTGTTAAGAGTTCATAATAATGGTAGAGTTGTTTTCTAATTATGCACTCAAAATTAAAATATGCAGATTCCCTACATTGCAGGACGCTTTTTGTCTTTGTTTTAAATATTTCTGCTAGCTAATCTTGGGTCAGGACCAGTTCAGCATGTACATCAATAATGCTGATAAGCTTCCATGACCCATTTGCTTTGTTAGTCAGACCTGGGCATGCACATGCTTGGATTAGATAAGGTGTTAGGGGATGGAGTCAAATGTTAGGATGGGGACAGGAAGGCTGGATCATACATAGCACCATGTTTGCAAAATCTTCCACAGTTGCTTTGAAATCTTTGCTTAGGTAAAATTAAGACAGGTAGAAGCCTAAACCATTTAAAATAAGCCAATAAAACTGCAATTTAATTGTGACATCTTGGAGTAAAAGGCAGGGTATACATTAAATAAAACAATTTTAATTACCTGTTAATTGTGGTGAGAGACTGATCTAGATTGAGACTACAGTGCTATTATTGCCTACATCAGAGATTCGTTCTCTGACCCTGGAGATTTTATCTGCTTATCATTGCTGCCAGGACTGGAGAGACTTCCAGTGGCAGTTCTGAGTGAAACAGGGTAAAGGACCATTTGGTCAAGAGAAGGACCAAGAGAAAATATAACTAGAGCGGCTTGACAGAGTGGGAAGAAAGTACAGAACACCACTCTGAAGCCTTGCTGAAATAGGCAATTTTAGTTTAATCTACCCAGTAAACAATGTTTTAAGCATTTAAAAATGACCGGAAGTGTTGTGAATTGACAATCTTAGATCTTCCAGGGAGTGCTTTTTCATAACAACTGTGTTTGTTCCATCTCTGAGTTTTTGCCATATGCGTACATTTTCATCTTGTGATTGTTCCCCAGCTTACTTCAAGGGGACTTTTTTACTGTCTGATGCAATACAGCAGCTTGTTTCCTTTCCTGTTTTGTTTTTAATAATCTAGGGTGAGAAGAGACAGTCACATGCCACACCGTCACACCAACACACACGAGTTGAATAGCCAAGAATGTGCAGCATTACAATACATGGTCAAGGCAAAACGGAACCAGTTTTCTTCATACCTGTTAAACAGTCCACAAAGCCTCTGCCCTATAAAAAGATGGCAAAGTGTTCCTGTTCCTCCAATGAGTACTTAATAAAAAAAACCAACTCCCCCTGCAGATGTGCAAAGGCTTTTTGTCCTTTGGGCCATTTCTTTAGCTATAAAGAGCCAGTGTAGTATAGCAGTTAAGAGTGTGGGACTGGACTCTAAGGCAGGAGATCTGGCTTCTTACCCACTCGCCCATGGAACTCACTTTGGGCCAATCACAGATACTCAGCCCAATCTACCTCACAGGGTTGTTGTGAGGCAAGATTGAAATGAAGGAGAGAATTATGTAAGCTGTCTTGAAAGGAAAAATGGTGGGATATAAATATTACAAATAAATAAGAAATATGCACATGCTCATACACACATGCTGCATTATGTCTTTCATCTGCCAGGCAACCAAACACCACTGGGAGGTTGTGCCCTATTTCCCAAAGAGAAGGTCAGGATAAGGAAGAATGGAACTACAGCTGGTAGACGGTTAAAGACAGGGATGTTGTATTGCCTTGCTTTTATGACTTGACTATCAAAATCAGCATCCCACCAAATTTTGGTATCTCTGTGTTGAAGATTTATTATCATGTTTGCCAATTGTTTCACATCACATAGATATGAGCACCCACAGAAACTTTAAAATGCTAATACTGCCAACAAGGGTGTGCCTAAGCAGCTCATTTGAGCTGTTCGCTGACTTATAAATGTAAAAATAAAAATAAATAAGCAAGAGAAGAACTGCTGAATTCCCTTCTCTACCCTGTAAAAGCAGTCTTTGTTAAACTGGTGCCCTTTAGATGTCTTAGATCTCAAATCCCTAGCAGTCCGAGCCAAAGGAGCTAAGAGGCAGGAAACCTGGGAGTTATTCTCCAACATATCTGTACTTCTGCAAGTTGCAGAAGAATGCTGTAAAATGTGTACTGACTTACATCAGGCTGTAACCTGGGATGAGTATCCATCGTATTAAGCAGCCTTTCCCAACCCCAGTGTCCTCCAGATGCGTTGGATGAGAACATCCCAGGAACTGCCTTTTATGGGAGTTTACTCCAACATATTGGGGAGGGGGGGTCGCAATGTTGAACAAGATTGGTGTACAAAATAGAATCATTCCCACTGCAGAAGTAGGACCAAAAAGTACAGGAGAGGTCAAATGTGTTTTATGCACCAAGGACTTTCTAAAGGACACTGCTTTCTCTTTTCCCATCCCCAGGAGAATGCTTTTCTTTTCAGATCTTGGTAAAGTATCTGAAAGTATTAGCCTATTCTGCAGCAAGGTGGAAATAAAGGGACAAGTCCTCAGACTCAAGACAACACCTGCTCTTCAGGAGGCAGTTGAAATGCAAATTATTCAGCCCACTACCCTCCACCACGTAAGAAGTACTTGTGTGGACTTCCCCACAGGAGCACACACAAAAACGAGAGCACTAAACATCTCTTAGAGTCGCCCTTTTTGACTGGCAGGGCAGGGGACATAAGGACAGAAACTGCAAACGGAGAGACACAGCAGGAGAGAGAATATGTTGTAATCTCGCTAGTTCCAGGCTGCATTCCACCACTGTAGATTTTGGACAGTAAGAAATGTTGCGTGGTTCCCCTCTCCCGGCCCACTTCAGCCTTGGCAGAAGCTCATCCACAGCCTCTGAGCATCTTGCCCATAATGTGGCGCTGATCGCTCCTCCCATCATCACACACATATCCCACCGTTTCTCTTGCTACAAGGAACCCAAGGCAGCCGAGATGGGCCTTTCGTTTAATTTTCTTCTCTCAACAACCCCGTGCGTTAGATTAGTGGGCAGTCTGACTCAGAGAACCGCAAATCCCCCAGCGGCCTTCCCAGCCGAGCCGGGCCGGGCCCACAAGGTGGAGGTCCGAGTCCCTGCCCAGCGGTTGCGCCATTCCGCCGTGGCGTACGCGGCAGCGAGGGGCACAGCGGGCTGCGGCGGCTGCATCGCAGCAAGCGAGGGGACAGCGGCTGCCCCTTGCGCTGCGCTGCGCTGCACGGCTGCGCCGAGCGGCGTGCGGGGGCGGCGGGCCGGGCCGCCCGGGCCTCGGAAGCTGGGCGTGCCCGGGGCGGCGCGGCTCCTCCGGGGACAAGGTGCAGCTGGGCGCTTTCGGAAAGGAGGAAGTGCAGGAACGGCGGCGCGACGGGGCCCGCGGCATGAGGGGAGTTGAGAGCAGCAAGGAGGACGAGGACGAGGCGCCGGGCTGCCGCGGCGCCGCGCTACCCAGCGCGAGGTCTGGCCGCGCTGCGGCGTAGTGCTCCGCGGTGGGCGTTGGCCGCAGCCCCCCTCGGGTGGACGCCCCCTTCCGGGCCTCGTGGCCCGGGCGATGGCCTGGCGAGGCTGGCACTGGCTGATCTGCAGCTGCCTTTTCTGCTTAGGTAAGGTGGAGGAGCAGCTTGTTTCGCCTGGGGTTCTCCTTGGAGGTTTAGAGGGTAGGCGTGGGCAGAAAGTTCTTCTGGACTACTTTGAAGCTTGGACTTGCACTCTCTGCCGTCCCTGCCGGTTGGCCAGTGCTCAGGGATGGTAGGAGTGGAAGTCCAAACAAAGCACCTGGGAATCTGCTTGCTGCTCACCCTGGTCGGGGAGGACTGACAGCAGCTGCGGGGTGCCATTGCAGTTTGGGAGGGTGGAGTGGTGGAACAGGGAGTGGTTCACTGGCACAGCAGATGTGGTTGCTCTGATTCAGAGGCAGCCTCCTCCCTACCTGATGCTTCCAGATGTGTGGAAATACAAGTCCCACCATTCCCAGCCATGTTGGGACTTGTAGGGAAGTGGTAAAGGTACCCTTCATGAACTGAGTCCCACTCATGCGAGATACCTTTGTCTCATTTTAATGATTTCTCCACTGGTGGCATCTCTCTTCCACTAGACCTTTTCCAGCACCTCATCCCTTGCCATTCTAAAGGGTAACTCCAATCCTTTGGTGAAAGTTTTGCGAAGATGTGGAATTAGACAAAAATGTCCCAACTGGAAAAGTCCTGCTTTCCAAGTGCTCTTCTGTTCAAACCAGTATGGTTTAGCCTCTAAACCACAGAGTATCATTCTAAAACCAGGAGGAAAGGCATTTTTAAAAAAGTGAAGAGCATGCAAAGTAACTGAACAAATGGAAAGCTGTGACTGAATGCTCTTCAAAAAGAGATGGCACCTAAAACCAAGAGGGATTTTTTTTTTTAAATCATCAACATTGCACCCCCCCATCAACAATGGATGCTCAGATAGTGGTTGAAGACAATCAGTGGCTAGAATGTATTTTCTCTAGAAATCCTTTGGACCACTACCACTGTAGTCACAGAGGCTTTAATAGAACATATGGAACTACAGAAGCATTCTAGGTTTTCTACATAATCAAGATTCAGATATTTTCCTGATTTTATTAGCTTAATTGTTCTGATGCAACTTTCTCTTCTCATTAACAGGAAGTTTCAGTTTTACCTCCTAATAGAGAATTGTGAAATCTTCTCATGATAGATTATGATTTTGCTGTTGATTAGATCAGGGCAGGACACAATCTCTGTCAGCGTGAGGATCCAGTTTCATTCCAGAGAAGCTGGTGGGGGGGGGGGCATTCCCATGCTGGGTGGGGCCAAAGGGAAAAGAGGGGGCCCAAAATACCAGCATTGTTTAGGCTGAAGTACTTTAGTGCTGGTAACTACGCCTTAGGAAGGCCAGTGCAGTGTAGTGAGTAGAGTGCTGAACTGGGACTTGGAAGAGAAAGATTTTAGTCCACACTAGCTATGAAGCTTATTGGTTGAGTTTCAGCCAGTCACTGACCCTCAGCTAGACTTTCAGCTTGGTTCATCCCATTGTGGTGAAAGAACCTTGAGAGCCTCTCCCAACAATAGTTTTCTCCATGTTTTCTCTTTGACTTTTAGCACTAAATGGCAAGTTCGGGAAGGAGAAGACACTACAAGAAATTGGTAGCCAATGGTGGAGTTCTGCTCAGCTGTAACTCTTTTAAAATGCTTTGCTTGTACTGATTCCGTCTATCTCTGTTTTGTTGTTTGGAATAGTAGACCATACACATACTTTTGTCACTATTCTTATGTGGCTTGTGGGTGAGAGATGAACTGATTGCACCCAACTTTAACATCAGTGTTATTACCACAAGCTAATGTAATAACCCCTGGATTAGATCACATTAGCAGAAGAATTAAACAGATTTGGGACAACCTCGTGCAGTTTTGACAGATAAAAGGCCAACAACTCCATGCTGGTTGGGTCATAACAGGAGTTATGCAGGAGCCCTTTCCCATTGTACACATGCATAGACCTTTCTCCTCCATGAACTTATCCTCCATGGTGTAGTTAGCTATATGGAAAGAAGGAACATGATTGCTGCCTCTCATTTCTGGTTTTTGTTATGTGCTGTCAAGTTGTTTCTGACTTATGGTGGCCTCATGAACAGAAGCCCTCCAAACTGTCCTGTCCTTAACAGCCCTGCAAAGCTCTTGTAAACGTCTCTATCATGTTCTACTTAAAAGGTTCTACAGACATCTGCTTGACTATCGCTGGAGATGAAATGTTGGATTAGATGGACTTCTGGTCTGATATAAACAAGTCATTCATGTGTATACAAATCAAACACTGGAATTAGGGTAGGGTTTATTATCCCTTGATGACTTGTATGTTCATCGCCAAGAGTCTAGTGTAGGCTCTCCAGGTGTTTTGGCTTATAACTCCCATTGGCCCTAGCCAGCTCAGCCAATGTTGAAGGATGATGGGATTTTCAAGCTTTACTCATTCCTGGTCTAGCAGTTTACAGTACCTACATTCTACTCAGCTGTTGGCTTGAAAGCAGTGCTGGTTGTGGGCTTGCAGAGGGTTCTTGGGCAAAATGTCCTCGGTAGAACACCCAGCCCTGAGTGGGTTGGTTGGCCTCCTTGCCACTGGCACCACTACCCATTCACGTTGTCTCTCCCCCTGGACCCACTGTGCACGGCTGCCCAGAGGAAGAGTGGAAGGCAGTCCTCTCTTCGTTCCTTTCACTTGGAGTTCATGGAACTTGGAAATCGGGCAGCAATAGCAACAGGTTCTAGAGGTTGGCAACGGAACCTCTGCTGGAGTGTAAGTCTTGGCAGATGCCCAGCAAAGTTGCAAGGCAACTTGCAGCCTCATTTCCTTTTTCTGTTACAGCCAGCGGCTTGGCCCCACTGATATCTTTCATATGGAAAACTCCAGAGCCAAACAACTTGAATCTCACAGTCCCAAGTCAGTGTACAGTGATATTTGCACCCATTTTCACTCATAAAATTCTTGTGGCCAGACTGTTACATACATATTTCCTATCAGTTCTCCATACCTGAAAATGCTCTTGCATATGGAAAGTAGTGTGGGTGGCCATGATCCCAGGCACATTTGTATTTGGGCTTAAGGGTACCCCTAGACTGTGACCTTTGTGTCCAGCTGACATATTCACTTTCTTTTCTAATCAGTTCAGATTCCTTTAGATTATACTAAATGGTTCCAGTATGACAGCTTTGAAAGGAAGATAGAGCTATTTTAGAAAACAAATACTAATTAGGTTTCCTTTTGCTATAATTAAAACCACATTAAAAAGAGAGGTTGAATACCATCTTGCTGTGCTGTGAGGTTCATGGAACACTTTCTAGTTTCAGTTTTGTAGCAGCCTGTGTTTAAAAAAAAAAAAATACAGAAAACGGGATAGGGCAACTAGTGACTATTAGCAGACCAGTGGGTGTAGAGAAACATTTCGGTGATTCAGCCTTGACTTGTAGCAACACCAACATTCACAATAGTTTACAAGAATGTGTGAAACTGGCCCTATTTGGAAGGTCACTGCTGATCAGTTTCTAGAATATAATGGATTTTTTTTCACAGGACTTTTCATTTCATTCTTTAAAAATCCTATTTACAATTGTCTTTCTATTCTTTTTAAGCACTGACAGAGAAACAGAAAAGCTTTTAAATAATAAAATTATATTTTTAGGGGGTAGCTTTGTAAAGCAAAAGCAGGAATGATCACTGCACTGTCATTGTTGTTATTACTATGTAGAGTATGAGGATTTTGCAAGAACACTGAATTAATGAAGCACATTTATATGTTAAACGGATTTGAATATATGGAGGCACGGGGAGGTGGTAAAAGAACTTCAAGATCTCATATTAAATAGGATATTTAATATTTCTATATTACAGTACATGGAATGGTTCCAGAACCTCAAAATGTAAGAATTCATTCACTAATGTTTGATAGCATTCTCCAATGGGATCCACCTAATTTTCATGAAGGAAATGTGACTTACACAGTTCAATATAAGCAGTAAGTGTGAGATGAATGGCTAATTTGAATACTCTGTTTTTAATATTTTAAAAAGTCTCTTCCTATTGTGTTGTCTTTGACATCATTTGCTGGTCTATTTAAAACTAAAAACATCCACAGTCTTTTATCCTATTAGACTGGGTTTTTCCCCCTCCATTCCTTCACATACAAACTCCCTATCCCTGTTTGGATAAAGAATTATAATATTTGAATGATACTGTACATATATTTATGATAATTATTCTATTTTACAAAATCCAGTGAAAATCTTGTGACTTACCACAAACATTAATTTTAGGATAAGGCTCAGAACAGGCTCCTCTTTCACATGGCACATTGTGGTTACACAAAAGCGACACCATATTTCCTGGGGATGATTCCCCTCCTTGTGCAGAGGGGGTCAACTTAACTTCAGTGTCAGAAGCAAAGGTGCTTCTTCTCCCCTGCTAACAAGCAATGTTAGGTGCTCTGAATCATTACTTTGAAGCTTCACATCTCTGGGACAGTATCTTTCCCACCACAGTGCTGTCCATCTCCAGTTGCTCAAATAAATAAAGGAACTGGGGGCCTACTGACCTCTGTTGCATTGCATCTCCTTGGGTTAGCTGGCTTCACCTCCTGCTGCACCCGCCCACATCTTTTTGCCTGAGGTTTTTCCCAAGGTCGAATTACCTCCTCTCCCCTTTAGAACTTATGTAAATGAGCATATAGACATTTCTGTTGCTTTGTGTTCAGATCCTGTGTGCCTGAGCCCCAGATCAGTACCCAGTACCACCCCATCACTCACGCCTTTAATCCAGCCTGTATGCTTGCAATGCCCATCACAGCCATGGAGACCACTGCAAAGTTCTGTCAGGATTTGTAAACAGAGGCACGCTGTCATCTAACCTTTTGGGCCACCTTATATTAGCTGAGGAGGGAGAGGTTCATTCCAGCGCAAGAGTAAATCAGGTGGCCGGGACACAATGCCTGCATTCGAAATTAGGATCTGGAGCTGTAATGCAGGTGGAATCATAAATAATGAAGGGCCCTGCCCAAGTTTGCACAGGCATTCAGAGAAGACTGGAATGGGAAAGCTTCAGAGTCAGTTGGTAGAAGGGAAAAACATCTTGTGCAAGGACAATTGTCCTTTGCTGGTCACCAGCAAACTAAGCTTTCTTCAAATAATACATGCCAAAGCTGTATGTGATTAGTTTATTTAGTTCAATATAAGCATGTGGGGGCTTTAATTGAAATTGGAACTGTGGTGCATTTAGGGGAAGATTTATGCTCCCCTCACCTCCATTTCCATTCTGAAATTCCTCGCTTTCACAACACTTAAATGTCCCCTCTGTGTGCTTACACTGAAGTAATAAACAAGTCACAGATAGTTTCTATACATGAATTGAACAGCATTTAGTTTGTCCATGTAAAGGATTTAGGAGTCAAAATATTGGAATGTGAGCTGAGTAATGGATGAGTAATGGTAATACAATTTGCTGGCCATATTCTAGTGCATTCATAATATGCAATAATATGCAAGCAATTATGCATAATATGCAAGCCATTTAGTAGCTCTCTCTGTTCCACTTCACTGTTTTGTCATCAAGGCAATTCCCTTTCCTGGGTTCATGCTACTTGTTATCTAGGGTATTTCCAAGCAAGGTTTTTAGTGCATAATCATCCTGCCTCAAACACAAAATTTTATTGAGGGAGAGGTGTCATTACCTCAGAAAACCCATTCAGGAACCAAAGATGGAATTGTTCCAGAATATCATTTAACTTGTTTTGCTAGGAACCATCCATCTGAAGACAGCTCTACTGCCTTAACATCAGAAAAGGCATGCTGGATCCGACCAAAGCTCCATCCAATCCAGGGCTCCATGCAATCTAGCTGCCCACAGATTCCCTCAAGCAGGATGGGTGCAAGACCTCCTCCTGCCCAATCACTAATGGTCATGCTGGCTAGAAATAATGGGGATTTGGAAGTGTTCCTGGAAGCTTATAGGAAACCCAGACAGTTGTTGCACAGCTGTTTGAATCTGCTTCTGCTTCCTTCTGTGTGATTTTGCAATTGTTAAAGTTCCAAGTCATTAAAAGAGAGAAAATCTTTGGGCAACAATAAAATACCGCCCATTTTTTGCAGAAATACTCTGTTACCTCTGAAGTTACTATAATCATGTCACAGGCAACATAAGGGCCAAAACTGATACTTTCACATTGTTATGTATGACTTTATTTACAGATGAGTAAGTTCATTGTGCCTTGTTCAGTAGCAGTAGCAGTTGGGTTGAGCAGGAATTTTCAAACAAGCATACCACTGCAGAACAGTATTGGAAAGAGTTTTTTCAACATAATGTTCCGCATCATAAAAAATAAACCAGAGAATGAAATGGTTGTGGTTACAATCATATATCCACTTACCAAGGAATAATCCCTGTTGAAGTGACTAAAATTTACTTCTCAATATACAAGCATAGGATTGTATTGTTAGTTTTGTAATATAATTGGTTTATGTGTTTTAGATAAATTTGTCCAATATATCAGGGTATGAATGAAAAATGATTTAACACTGTGGCTTAGTGCCTGAAACTTGCAAGAACTCTTTATTCACCTAATTCATTTTGCTTCCTTTTTATAGACTTAATAAATTCATTGACCTGTGCAAAAGAATTGACTTCACAGAGTGCAATATTACAAGTATACCTATATATGGTTCAACCAATGTAAGAGTTAGAACTGAATTTGAGGATAAGCCATCATACTGGATAAACATTACTTTCACACCATACACAGACAGTAAGTAATTTATAGATTCCACAGATTGATTCTTTGTTGTTTGGCTTTAAAATACTGCTTTCCAGTTCTTTATATTATTTTCAAAGCTTTCATGATAAGTTACCATAGAAAGAGATTGTAATAAGGAAAAGACATATGTTTGATGGTTATATTAGAACTAATTCCAGGATATTATAAAGTAGACCATGGTAAAAAAAATTACCTATCCTCTTTTTTTTTTTTTTTTTTACAGAAAAATGGTCTCTGTGGGCAAACATCCTATAATTCCCCGCCATTGGGAACAATGAATAGCCAACAAACTCAAAAGTACTTTTTTAAAAGAAACCTTAAAAGGGAAAATTATAAAATGCCCTTGAGAAAAGTAAAGAAAAGAAATGTCTGCCCAGTAACAAGATTTACCTTGTACCTGATTCTCAGTTTGATTTGTACACTTCTCCTAATTTGTGCAAACTTCTTCTCTAGACTGAACAGATAACATTTGCACAAATTTTGGGGAAGTTACACAAACCTCATCTTTGATTGCTGCTTGAGTTGAGTCTGTTTCCCGTTTGTGCTGAGAAAGCAGCATTTGTGAACAAAAATGGGGAATAAGAGGAGCGCCAAGACAGTGTTTAGAGAACCGTCCTTCCTTACTCACACACCATTGCTTAAGGGGGGCAGGTGGCATTTTATGCTTAGGAAAATGAAGCTGATCTGATTAAGGTGACTAACCCTCTGAAGAGCCCAAGACTTTGTGTGACACATATTTAGTCATGCTTGTGACACAAAGTTTCTTGGTGAATTGGGAAGGTAGACTTAAGATGGTTATTTTTCGGAATCTCTGCTGGGTTCACCGCACAGGGCCTGATCTATGAAAACAGGCTGACCTTTACAGCAACCTCAGTGATGGAAAGGTGAATGCAGAGGTGGGAAGAGGTGCTGAGCAAGGGGGAATGGGCTGCACAAACTAATTTGCTATTTAAATAGGCAAAACTGCCCTTCTGCGTGGGTTATCATTAAGGGAAAAGTTACTATCTGTTTTTCTCTTTGGATTTACCAGCCTCTGCCTTCTCTCCTCAATGAATGACTTAGAAGTGCAACTTCTTTATACAAGTGGAGCAGATTAGATTCTCTGTCCTGCTGGATCAGTAGTGTCAATAATATAAAATACTCCTGATTACCCAACAACTACTATCAGATATTGAATATCAGATGTTTGGCAGTGAAAATCAAACTTCAATTCAGATATGAAGTAATGAGTTTTAAATGTTCTGCACTTACCAAGTATATTATTGTTGTTGTGACATTGCATGTATACCCAACACTGCTTCCTTTTCCAAGGAAGCCAAGGCAGCTTCCCTCTCTCTATTTTATCCTCACAGCAACAACCCTGCGAAGTGTAGTAGCTTGAGAGTCTGGCCCAGAGTCTTCCAATGAGGTTCATGACTGAGTGGAGACCCAGATCTCTCAAGTCCCAGTCCAACACTCGAACTACTACATCATATTGGCTCCTCGTAAGGCATCTGAGTATAGGAAATTTGAAAAGGCAAATATATTTAGCTTCAGAGAAATAAAACAGCCTATCTCTGCTAAATAAATGCTTTTGGAAAGGGAATACCTTGCTTGTTAGCAAAATATCCATGTTGTCAATGGAAGATGAAGATGCTTCCCATGATATCCTTTGATCTGACCGACACATTACTAGAATCATTACTCCTTTGTCTGTGCTGCTTCAGGGAAGCTTTCCAAAAGCTGTGCCCTTTGGAATTGCTTTATTGTTTATTGCCCTTAAGTAACTTATTTGGATTGCCTCAACCAATTACTTTTTTAGTAATATGTTTTCAGAGCTCACACTTACAGATTCCAAATTGGTGATTCCATAAAATTTATAATTTTATTCAATTTACTGACGATGCTTTTTGTTCTTACAATGTTGCATAGAACAATCCACAAAGTTTCTGTAAACTTCTTTCTATTCAGGCACTCCCACAGATCCATGCTGTGAACACAAGGAAAATTATTACCCTGCTGAGTTTACACAACCTTGAAACTAGATCAGAAGGCAGAGAACTATTTGTTCGGAGAGTCATTTTCAAATCTCCCTCCCTCCCTCCCTCCCTCCCTCTTATTTTTAGTAAAATAAATATTAACCCATAGTAAATGTTTTGAAGCCAGTGAGCTGGTAGACACATTATCTTTCACATTTTCATGTCTGACTCAAAACATAGTTACTGGTTTTACTTCTCAGTGGTACCAAGCCTGTCACTAAGCAATAGCCAGAAATAGCTGAGATGCTATTAGAGTAAATGCAGCCCAATTCTAGTTTAATGAAACAGATTGTATTCCTGGCAATCCTCTATAGCAAAGCTTGAAAGGAAGAAGGAAGAACACATGGACTACGATTCCAGACCACTACCAATGTCCAAAGCACCCATTCCAAGTCATGGAGATGAAACTGGGTTGAGTAGTCATGACAGGAAAGCTACTTGTATGGTGGCTTGGTGGAATGCAGCAATAAATGCACATACCACTAAGGCTTCAAAATTCAAGATTATTATACATGCTTAAGAAAATCTAATAAATGATACAGTGTCTGTCTCTTCAGTGTCAGCAGAGATGGAAGCTGAGCTCATATAATCTCAAAAGAGGTATTTTTGAAAAATGACACGCTTCTGCTCTTGGCAAGGCCAGGGGACAACACAGCAATTGTTCCATTCAATTGTTCCATGACACAAAAAATAATGTGTGAAGGGAAGTACATTTTGTGCTGCTTTAAATTAGCTGGGTAATAGTTGCTTAGAAAATAGGAGTAGCCCTTGACAGCCATCAGCCTTCCCCGATGTGGTAGCCTCCAGATACGCTGGATTGCAACTGCTGTCCCACCCCGACTAGCTGTGGTGATGGCCATTCAGAGGGCATTGGGTTGAGGAAGGCTACAATACATACCACAGTCATCGTCAGTCAGTGTACAAGGGGTTCACTGGCTGTTGCTCTCTGGCATGAAGAGAAACAGGCTATATACATGCTGCAGCCTATTCTATATGTTTAAATGGATCCAAAAGCAGAGTAACAAATGCGAGTTATCACTTGTTTTTCAATTCCTCGTTTAGCAAACATTGGGCCACCTGCTGTACAGATTGGAACCACGAAACCTGGGGTCTTAAATGTACAGCTTACTGACCCCTTTTTTATACGTGATGGCAGCAAGTCTTCCTTACGGGATTTGTATGGTTCGATACTTTACAGGCTGCTAATATGGAAAAAAGATGGTGGCGAGCAGGTAATTCTTGCCAGCTTTTGTGGATCTGGCTTGATATGTTGGTATCTGAATGTACATCTCTTCATCAACAAATGCACAAGGACAAGAAAATTCTGCTGAGTTTTGTGTCTGAAGGCTAAGCGTTGATCCCCAGGGTCCTAAGTTTTCTAGAAAATTAGAAAATCAGTAGAAAGGTATGCTACTGGTTGTGATCTGTATTGCAGAAATCTGGAGAACACTCAGGAAGTCAGATGTCTCTCAAAAGAGAGAGCCCAAAGATTCCTCACTTTTCTTTCTGTGCCATTGGCTGGGAGCGGAAGGAATACACTTGGCTCATAGGATCCTCAGGCTGTGGCACAAACAAAACAAAATGTCCCAGGATGTAGGTCACAACCACTTGGCTCCACCTGGCTCACAGGCATAGGATGGCAATTTAAGTGAAGAAATGGGGGGTGGGAAGAATGGCAGGCCCAATATCAGGCAGTTTCAAAAAAAGTAAATGGTGCTCAAGGGCACCTGTGCAAAGGAACATGGGTTTTAAGGAAGGATTTATAAACACTTGAGGATATTATGATTCTGGGGTGGGGGGGGGCGGTTCTAGATCTAA
This sequence comes from Varanus komodoensis, assembly GCF_004798865.1. Classification (NCBI taxonomy): domain Eukaryota; kingdom Metazoa; phylum Chordata; class Lepidosauria; order Squamata; family Varanidae; genus Varanus; species Varanus komodoensis. The sequence goes on along the minus strand of NW_025335941.1, from coordinate 15,007,442 downwards.
GGAGCAGTATGACTGAACTAATGAAAGCAAGGGAGGGAAGAAGAGGGACCATCTCTTTCCTGAATTAAATAAAATTGCATTGCATCACAGAGCAGTTGTAGATGTGAACTAAGTTAAAACTGCCAAGTTCGTGTAAACCATACTTCCAACTCTTCCCCTTTTTGTTCCATGTACTGGCAATATTAGTTCAGTATCAACCTCTTTACTGCTTTACCATTGTTTCCATGGTGCTATATCAGTATGGATCGACATTGCTGAGATATCTTTAGGTTCCATCATCACAAATACATTTACTAGCAATCTTACCTGTATCCAACAAGAAAATAGGGTTGCAGGTTTCATTGTTATAATGATTTTGTTTTGTTTTTTTCCTCCTAGGTTAGAAATGAGAGTATAAATCATACTTTTCAAAGAATATCTGACTTGGATCCTGGTACAAAATATTGTCTTAAAGCTCAAGCATTTATTGAAGGATTGGATAAAAGTGGAGAGTGGAGTGAAGATGTTTGTATTAGAACAGCCAGCTCAACTAACACTGGTAATATTTAATGGCTTAAATGTGTATTCATAATGGATAGTCATATACATTCTGTCCTCTGTGACTTGGAGGGGAAAGTCTTTCAGTGGCTCTAGTCCTTCCTTGGGAGAAGGGCTCAGAATGTGGTACCTGGAATAGTTGTGCTCAACTCCTTGGCCTGTGTGGTTCCATGCAATTTGTTTTGTCATCTATGCATTGGACACCTGCATGAAACTACTAGGAGGGATTATCAGTTTACTGTGATACTTAGATTTATATTGTTATCATTGTAGTCTAGGGAGGCCATATTGATTCTGAATTGGGTTTTGGTGTCAAGGGATGGTCTGGAAGAAGGTAAACATGCTGAAATTAGATCTGCACATGGCAAGAGTGTAATTGGTTTGGAAGCCTCCCTGGTATGGGATAGAATGCCTGGCTCTCATAAATGGGGTTATACTCTGCTCAAAACAGGTGAGGAGCATGTGACCTTCCATATGTTGCTGGATTGCAATCCCTGTCAGCTGTTTCCAAGCTATCTAATAGTTAGGAAGTCATGTTTACAATTGGAGCGCAACAATTTTTGGAGGGCTGTACATCCCAACCCTGCCTTAAATGGTCAGGTTAGTAGGTTAGGAGTTTTCCTGGATCCAGGTTTTTTAAATTAGATTTTCTAGTGTCAGCTGTGGCTGAGCATGCTTTTGCCCAGTTTTAACTGGTGTGCCTGCAGCACCCACTCCTGGCTCAGCTAGACTTGATCATACATTCAGTACGTCTTGCATGGATTCCTGTGCCACATTTAATGTGGGGTGGCCCATGAGAACCATTCAAATCTCAGTTGTGCTGAGTGCTGCTGCTAAAACCTATGTTCCACTATCAGTTGACGATGTTTCTCTTTCAATAAGCTTGATTCTGTTGTTGCCAAATTTAATTTACTGATTGTTTATTTTGGCCATTATGTTTTTGCTCTTTGAAGCTGCTTTTAATCTGCTAACTGTCTGTTCATTATGGAAGATTGTCTATACACTTGTTTTTATAAGCTGTTCTAGAGGGGGAAAGCATAGCATAAATGTTTGTATAAGTAAAAACGTTCCAATAGAAACCCAAAAGGCCTGGTTTATATTTGGCTGTATAGCTATTCTACATATGCCCAGTCATGACTGAAGGCACATTCTACATGCACTGCCAGTCACATGCCAGCCTTTCATTAGCATGCCA